>NC_091929.1:9244348-9289348 GCF_041260155.1 Ptychodera flava
ATTAAGGTGATCTGTAGGAACGTGTATACAAAATTGCAAAGCTATCAGATGAGTAGTTTTGGAAATACACATTTTTTGACCAAAAATGGCAAAAATTGCCCCAAAAATACAAAATTACAGATTTCATCAGAAATTCAATATACATTACTTAGTTCATCTATAGAAACCTGTATACCGAATTTCAAAACTATCAGACCAGTACTTTTTGAGAAATACATTTTTTGACCAAAAATGGCAAAAATTGCCTTAAAAATGCAAATTTGCATATTTCTGCACAATTTGAACAAATCTGAAACAGATCATCCCTAGGGACATATGTACCAAATATCAAAGCTATCTGACTGGTAGTTTTGAAGAAGAAGATTTTTAAAGATTTTTTTACCAAAAACGACAAAAATTGCCTTAAAAATACAAATATGCAAGCTTCTAGTACAATAAGGGCAAGGCCTATCTACTTGTATGTATAGGGAATTTGTACAAGTATATTGGAATATTCATTGGTAGCACTCTAAATTACAGTCATGTTCTTAAACACAGTTGACTGCAGGTACACTATTATCAAGTCTTTCTTGGTTCACCAATAATCTGACATGACTGCTCAGGGTAAAGTCTCTTAGCATGAAAAAGATAGCTCTTACAAGTTATTGTCAATGTCATAGGCCTTGCTGCATCACTGCACTGGCAAAAAATATGTAAAACTGTGGTTTGAATGTCATGATAATGAATTTCAAATCCAGAATACCAAAATGAATATATTAAAAGGCAAGATATGTCAGAGTTACAGTGCAATGTCCTTTTGAGACTTGCAAAGAAGTTGGAAAGACTTTGAGAAAGCACTTTATCACTCTGGCTATGCAACAGTCATCATTGATGATATATTTCACATGTATGTAGTTTGAAATAACTAAATGAGGCTCCATTTCCTGTAACTTTTGGCTACTTCTTCAGTATTTCACTACTGTTTATCATCTACAGTTTCTTAGCCTACTTTCCTCAGCATACTAAAATGACAAGTATTATGTTTGTAAACACAGCCTGTATTTTTATCATTTTTATAATTGACAAATGAATTCTTGTCTGGCCCTAAATGAAATTTTCAGCGATAACAATGCTACAAGTACATACTGTACTGAGTAGCTAAACATTGGAGATTTCATCATGCTTCAATGACTTGAATGGGAAACTGCAGTTGATAAGCAGAACAAAAATACTGAAGAAAGCCCCAAAGTTGTGGCTTATGGAGATCAGAACAACAGAACTGAGCCATAATCTACCAAGTAAACATATGATTCATGCGAATGAGGGTATGATTGATGGTCATATCGGCCTTTTATCCTGAAACAAATTGACAAATGCATGGCCATGTCCTTGTACAACATCCTAGCACAGCTTTGACCACAGGCGACCCATTAAGTATTACTGAGTTTTTCACAGTTTTCTCTATCATTTTCTCTTCTTTCTTCATGCTCTGAATGATCGGAGTAAATAAAATAAATGGTTATATAACCTAACCTAGCCTCTGTGACTCTTTATTTATTTTACACTCCATTACAAGGACGTATATCTCTCATACACATATGCTGTAATTAATTAGTCAACACAACTAATTATGCTAATCCGTGGACTTATCAGGGATTTTACGGGTTAGTCAACATCGCGAAAGATAGGAATGGTTACTAAAACGGGAAGGTAAGAAGCTCTCCTGAAATGTGTCCAGAAATTACCAAATTGCGGCCAGTCATGACCATTTATCCAAAATCTACTGCAGCCAATGTATTTCGATGGCCGAGGGGAGCCAGCGACTCTTATTTCAAACGTTTAAATGGTCGCGAACTGTGCAAACCCTGCCAGTGCCTTGCCTGCAGTTCATGGCATGAGGACGTTCGTAAAGCAGGAAGTCGGAAGTTGAAACCTTTGACCTTTACGTTGTTTATATGTGGGCAAACTTGTAAACATATTTCCCAGGGAGAAGTCTGATTTTGACTAGGGTCAAAGTTCGTGTGGTTAAGCGTGGTTCTCTCAATCGGGTGGTGTTGCTAAGTTTTGTCTGCCACCGTCCGTGGGTGGAGGGACGGTGGTCTGCCTTTCAGTTTAGCTGCGCGTTCTCGATAATTTTGCTGTATTTTTTCTCACAAACATTGGAAATTCGTTTAAGATTTAAGAAACTTAATTTTTATATGAGGATATTCAAGCTCGTATCCTCGAATTAAATCAGCCGATTTTCTTTGATACAGTTTTTTATATGGTTTGGAGAACTCTTTGGGGGGGGCGTCAGATAACACGTGGAATGAGACAACAACAATTCGATCTTGTAAGGAATTCATATAGCAAGTTCTTCTTGCGCTGTTGCACACTCTATGAAATATTATGATATCAAAGATGTTTTCCATGATAGTTTACAAGGTTTCTTGTCTAAATTCGCGGAAATCATCAAGAATATCTAAAAAATCTACACGTAAATATGACTACATTTTGTATGTGTAGAGGTGTTGTTTGCCGTTCCGAACGTATGTTCTACACGTACGCGACGTATGGTTATCACTGATCAGCTGATGATGGAACGTAATTACGTGTAACTAAACGTCTCCATAACGATATGTTACCGGCAGACATGGAGATGATAGTGAGTAAATAGAAATGACGGTGACTGGTTTACAAAATTAATAGTGATGGTAAAAATTCTCACAGGCTTCTTACTGTAGTGGCCGACATCATCGGTGATGTCAGTTTGTGTTTCGATGTTGCGAGGTCACCGCTCAGGTGACTTTAGTGACGGGCTGCACTGAGCCTCGTCAATCGCTTGTACGCCAGAAAAAGAACAGTCTGCGAGTAGTCCATGTCGGAAAAAGCTGGAAAAACGATGTTTCGATGTTGCTAGGTCCACCACCAGGTGATTTTAGTGACGGGCTGCACTGAGCCTCGTCAATCGCTTGTACGCCAGAAAAAAGAACGGTCTGCGAGTAGTCATGTCTGAAAAAGCTGGAAAAAAGGCGATAGATTGGTGATTTTTGGCGGATTTCTGTTAGTGGTAGGCCCCTGATAACCATGTTGTCAACGAGTGTTGGCATTTTGGGTGGAAAATTTTCGAAATATCGACAAACAAAGTTGCGACAAGCGTGCTGTCGGGCAGAACATGGACGTTCCCATGGCAGTGGTGGTGACGTTAAAATCAAAACCAGCCGTAAAAGGCAGATATCCCGTCCGAAAACATCACAGCTATGGACCCAAAGCTAGCCTAACAGTACAAACGAAGTTTTATAGCCCGTGCGCCGCTTCTTTTGGAATTTTGTGCACTAACAGCATAAGGCGCGATTGAAAATCGATGAATTCCTTAGAATAGTAGCGACCACGGAGCTAGAACTAGCTCCATGTAGCGACCAACTCTCTTTTATTAGGTGAAAAAAGTAACCGGCGAGATTAACTCTTTGAGGTCGAGTAGAGTCATTCTAGTCATGAGCTTGGTTGCTACCGTATACCAGAAAACAACCGACTTTGACGTCAAAGGCCTGTTGCTGGTACGTACTTTGAGACAGAAAATAACGATATGTTACCGGTAGACATGGAGTTAATAGCGAGTGCAGAGAAATGAAGGTGACTGGTTTAAAAACTCACAGTGCTGGCCAAAATTCTCCAGTGTGTGCTGCTGTTAATGTGTCACCATTGTGCCTTGAATCACAACGCGGTTTGTAAAGTATACTTGCTATATACATTCCCAAGAAAACGACGACGTGAAACATACATCTATATAATTTTGTTGAAAAACTCATTAAACGGCCACCCCGGCGATCTTTTTCTGCTTGGTCGGTCGATACTTTCTGGCTGGCATTTGTTACATGGAGCAGGACCATGTCTGCTTAGTTATATGAGAATTTGGCGCTTGGCAACGAAAAGCATGCGCGTTTTCAGCGTTCCTTTCGATCTAACTTCCGTTTATTTTTGAATAATGAGCAGTGTTTGTTTGCGCATATCATACATATATAAGCGTCCACTAGGTTTACGGACGTCCTCGGGATATGTTTCCCAAGATCTTCATACCTTCTCCTTTTTCATTAACATCACTATCTTTCCGATGTTGACCAACCTCTGATAAGTCCACGGATTAGCATAATTAGCTGTGTTGACTAATTAATTACAGCATGTGTGTATGAGAAATATACGTCCTTGTAATGGAGTGTAAAATAAATAAAGAATCACAGAGGCTAGGTTAGGTTATGTAGGCCTAAACCATTTATTTTATTTATTCCGATCATTCAGAGCATGAAGCAAGAGTGGAAATGATAGAGAAAACTGTGAAAAACTCATTAATACTTAATGGGTCGCCTGTGCTATGACGAGCAAATACTGTGTATCACTATGTACTGTGTAGCCTGTGTAGCCAGGGGAAATTTTATACACATCCCTGATATAGGAATGTGTGCTGTAGGTATGTGACGTGCCTAGCACTATACGCATGTACCAGAAGTGCTGTTCACCTCCCTGTACCAGGACCTGTGTTCAGCATTTGAGGCACAGTGATGAACACATCCACATACCAGCTATAGCCCTGTTGAAATTTTCAGCCCCTTTTTACCCCGGTCACATAAAAACTTACCTCCCTGTACCAGCCTTGTTGTAAACACACAGTGCAATTGTGCCTATGCAGACATTCATGTACCAGTTATGTTGGAATTTCCCTATTACAGAACTGTACACATTGCTTCCTACAGGGTTGATTTGGAAGCAAATTTTCAAGCTCATTTTTCAAACCCATGTTACAGAAAAAATGTACCATTTGCAAAACTATTGTACAGGACTGTTGACACACTAGGTACATGGATGTGAAATGCAGCTGTGCTACTTATTTTTCTGACTATACTATACTGGGGATATTATTTTAATAGCTGGTAGTCTCTATAGCTTCTCAGAGCTGGTACAGGTATGTGCACATCCCTGAACCAGCCCTCAGAATGTAACAGGGCTGTGAGACATTTCCAGTGTAGGGTTACACGGACGTCGTTGAACTGAATCAGACAGAAATTATAAATTCAGCATGATGAAAACTCCATCAGCTGTAGCCATTGGCAATTTCCAAGTAGTTTTGTTGTGTGTATATACTGCAGTTTCTTGTTCTACGTCTTAAGGCATAATGGATGTCCATTATCAACCAAGTTCATATGTGTATAGCATGGTTATTGTTAAAAATCTAATTTCAGTCTGGAATACAATTCATTTGTCAACAATAATAATGGTTGTTAAGCATGTACAAACTTTGCAAATCTTCCACGGAATATTCAAAAACAAGCTTACTTTTGATTTGAGACTGTTCATTCCAAGATGTCGGTTGCAACTTGCATCATGACCCGTGTATATGTGGTGGCGAATAGCTATCCTTTAGGTACATGATCAGTTCTTGCTTGCGAAGTCATTCTTCATCGGTGACGGAAGCCACTACTGTCGACTTGTGCCGAAGTACGGAATAGTAAGCGCTGACACGATCGTCATTAAATCCTCGGCTACGGTGCGAAGGCCAGTGTAATTCGGAATTTTGGCTCACAGTATCTGTGCCACACATGAATATATACACAACTGCCTAAAGTGAAGGGATGGGGATTCCACTAGTCAGCGGTCCCTTTAAGAGTACGATCAATCAACAAGTACTATATTTCTCACATATGTCACGGAGATATAATATCTATAACGAAATTTAAACATTTGCTTGGTGACTCATTGTGTAAAATTGAACTATTTTAAAGTGTAATGTTACAAAGGGTGAAACGACGGTCAAAGGTTAAGGACTTCCTCCTTGTACGCTGTTTTGGTAATTTGAACGGCCGTCTCAATATCAGATGCATTTGCTCTGGCTTGTGTATATATTTGGCATGTTAAGGGGCATAGAACACCCATTTCAAACATGTCCTTATGAATTAAATGCGTCGAACTTGTCCAAGGATCAAGACCGTGGCCTGGCAAAAATTCAGGATATGCCTACAATCCGAGCCTACAGAGAATAGCATGGATCGCAATTTCAGGTTTGTTACTACTGCACGCGCGCATTTGGCCAAGGTTTGTTGTTGCATGCGTGACTCACGGTTGTGGTAGCTTTAGTCTGAGTCATGAATTATTGTCGTTTTTACTTTCGTCGTTGTCTCGGAAAATGTTGACAATCCGACGTATAGGCCCTACATTTATTTTTGCATGTTAATGAAAGAAAAATGACGTCATTTGAGATCAACCCTTTTTATTCACAACTAATTCCTTCAATTTGTTTCGATATTTCTGTGCCCACAGACTTGAAGCAAGTCCATGTCTTCTGTTCAATTAAAAACTTCACAAAATTGTATCGCCCAAAATTAAAGCCAATCAATCTGTCACACTGAATGCGCATGGTCCTCCCTATCCTGCGATAGGCCTTTCAATGTCGTGACGTGATGTAAAATTCTGGTTTAGAAATTAACCAGTGACTATGCGTCACTGGTGATGACAATGGCATGAAAACAGGCCGATTAATCTCATAAACTTGAATGTTTTAAACTCAAACCATGCCCACAATGTTGCCACTTGTGGTTGGCTTAAAGATGAGCCAATGAATTTGTCGGTATATAAACAAACCAATAATGCCAGTGGCTCAAATTTAAACCGATAAATTATATTGTCACGGGCTTAAAAAGAAGCCATTCGGCTTATATTTATACCATGACGGGCTTGATAATAAGCCTCCATGTATTGGTATGAATACACGCCATCCATACTCTGTGTGGTGGCGTGACTTCAAACAATAAAAAACCTTTTAGTGGATTTCCGGCAAACTGAAATATTTCAAACATATACACACTGGTTCAGCCGCAAGCCACCTACAAACCAAGTGGTTATATTTCAATCCAGAATAATTTGCAGTGTACACACAGGGGAAGATGTTTTTGTCCCCTTAAAATTAAGTACACCTACATATGTGATCATGTATTTCCATCTCTAATAACATTTTGCCTGGACATTAAAAATTAGTTTGTTTATCAATGTGTGCCTATCATGAATTATTAGTTACCTTATTATCATGCCATGTAAAGATGAATGCTCTTATAGTTCATTTTAAACTCGTACTTAGATATAGTCTGTTTAGTGGCGACAATATTAAACAGCTCATAATGTTAAAGTCTACGTTTATTCAGGTAAAATTTCACACGGACTATTTACATTTCGTATAATAGATATTCACAACATAAATCTGTAAGATAGTAATTGTAAGAACACAATTCGCTTCTAAGGTGTGTGTCTATATATAGAAAATGACATACAGGTACAGTGTGGAAAGTAGGGAGGTAATGAGAAAACATGAGGGGAAGCTCCATTAACTTGACGTACCCGAGTAACCCGAGTTGGTTATCAGAGGATTAATCTCTATGTCAACATATGCGAACAGATTATCTTTTAGTGTAAACAAAACATTAGCACTGCCGGAACTACTTTTAGCATGGCCAATGCCAGTCGGCGCCTGACTTGATGATGGCCCCCCCTGTCCGGCACTCAGGATTTCCAACCAGCGTTAAAAGTGCCGTCAAGCACTGGCTGTTACTTTGAGGTCATCATTTAGTTCATAAAATTGCATGAAGAGTTTACAAAAACGAGTGTACTATAGAATCCCTTTCAAATAAAATGCTGTTTAAACAATACTAGCAGTTAATTAACGTACGCTGATTTTGCATACGAAAAGCTATTTTTGTATGAATGTTTATACCCCTATAAAAGAAAGTACGGTAGCGAAAATCAGCACAACAAAACAGGACTTCAGCACAACAAAACAGGACTTTTACTAAAACGTACTCTTTCAATTTCAGTTCAGACTCACATTTCGGAAAGGTGCATGCAATGCAATGAAAGTCACGAGCAAACTTTGGTGTCAACGGATCCAGTCTTTGAATTATCAATGAACACTCACTTATTTTTCTGGTCAAAAGCCAAAGGCTACTTGTCTATCGCAACAAGCCTCTCTGTTTGAATCCGCGTGTTCATTTTTAGCCGGATGCCGGCCAAATTGACTTGCTACTTCCGTATTTTGGCCGGCTCCTTTTCAGCAATGTTTCGCTCTCTAGCCCCGAAATTCTGGTTTTGATAATAATATTTTGATATTTGTTGTCTTGCAAGCCGGAGATAACATTTCAGAAGTGCCTATGTGGCTATATGTAATCTAGCAATTTACGCGGTGAACGTGTTGCTATCTAGTATCAGCCTGTAGTACCGCGATCTGCGAACGTGTACTGTACTGGGAATCGCTCTCGAGGTCATCCTTGCTTTCCCGACTACAGCCCGAATTATTCCGACGTTCACATCGGGTGCAGCTTACCATTGGACTGACGTTACGCCCACCAATAGCCGGCCATTTCCGAATAAAGCCGACGTTTGTTTCTCTCAAACGCGAAAGAGAAGAAAGTCTCAAACGCGGAAGAGAAAGTCGACGCTCCAGAGCTTTTGTTTTCTGCGTAAGAGTTTGGCCTTGTCTGATGGGTAGGTTTTTGATCAAATGTAAAGCAACCAAAAGTTACTGAGTCTCATTTTTCATACTTTTGAAACGCCACGTCAATCCATCCATAGTCGATCATAGATCTACATCGCGTTTTGTGGAGGGGCCGTGGTTTAAGCGGAAGGGAAAGTCTACGCGGGAGTCTACGCTTGAAAACGTTGATTTTCTGCGTAAGAGTAGGACTTTGTCTGTTGGTTTTGGGAGGTTTTAGATCAAATCTAAATAAACAAACAATTACTTGGTCTCATTTTTCGTACTTTTGAAACACTACGTCGATCACAGTGTCAAATTTCAGGTCGACCACAGTCCCTCTATCCACCGGTCTGGAAACGCCTATTGTAAAAGGTGTCAATCACCTGGACCGCACAGCCAAACCGCGATACGAGGGGCAGTCACGTGATAATGCGTAGCTTGGGTTTGTCCTGCATGCCACAGTCCCCGATTGTGTGTACGCTTTTCTCGAATTTTCGCTGTTTTTGGCTCTATTAAGTGTTCTCTGCGTCTATCTACGACACGAAGACAGAAATCATCATATCTTGAAACCGGTGTTTGTTTGTCGTGATCCTTCTCCCCATCGTAAATGATGATAGTGTGCGATAATTTCTGGGGTTGACCGCTGCGAGTGTTGTTGACGTAGCACAAGCAACGGCTGGAATCACACCGGAAACTTTGTCGTCGCTTTCTCTTGCAATGCTAGTATTCAGTGCCTCCAAATATGATAAAATATGTTTTCTGTGTAATATTCTGTGAAATCATGTCTGTTAACTGAGCAGAATAGGAAAGACAACTGCAGAAATGCATGGATAGAGGGACTGTGGGTCGACCGATATTGCATTATGTGCAAGCTTACTGTGTCACAATCGACTAATCGACTGCAGGTGTGTTGTACACATACGGTGTCGTACAGGTTGACGTTGGGTGTCGTCAATTTGGAATTTTATCAAACATGAACACTGGAATTTAGCTCTATTTTTCAATTATATTCAACATCACCAAAAATCAATGGTAAGCCCGCAATTCGTTTTATTGTGAAATTAATACCGTGAATTAAATCACTGAAAATTGTGCCGTCCGCCGACCGGCCTCGTTAACTGCCTCTACTATTTCTCCTTTCTTATAATATGTACGAGTGGCCATACTGTTTACAGACGGATCCGGCTAGCAATTCATTGACTTAAATTCGCTCCATACGAGATGTAATGTCACAGGATACGCGCAGCTCTTAGAGTCCTTACTCACTCGTTAAGTTGTTTGCAAGTACAGAAAAATCTCGCCACATGGAAAGAACGTTCGTTCCATGCTGTTCTGATCACATTTGCATATATGATCAATGCGCGTTACTGAAGTGAAGCGTCCGAAAATAGGAAACTTGAATGAAAATGAACGAAGAACGATATTTTGTTTCACCATATTTCTAAAACTTAGTTTAGAGCCTAAATTAAAGAATAAACTAGATTACTTGCATTGAAAAAGGGCAGTTCACTTTTTCCTGTCAACATAGTTCCATGTGCAAGCATATGTGTGTGCCCGTGGTATTGAGTGAGTCGTTACAGCCCTGACGTTCCTATCATAGCACCAGCTCGATAAGATAATCGCAACAATGGAAAATTAACACCTTGGGGATTAAAAGTCTTCTGTTTGTCACCCGAGTTGGCAGGCAGCAACTCGGGTTTCAGGTACCATCAAAGTTAATGGAGCCTTCCCCTAATGAAGAGCACGTACGTTTTCGTGGTTAGGCATGCCGTATAAAAATCATCCATTCATTATTTTTGTCCGAGGCATCACACATTGTTTTAAGACAAATATTACCCTTCAAAAGTGTCAATTAATGCGACTTAGACACTGAAAGGCTGCTATTTCCTCTGGGTATAAAGCTCTGGAGTGTTCTTTTACAAAAATTCAAGACTTAGGAAGAAACATCCGAGGGCGAAATAGCCAGGCAATGAAGAAGTAAAACAAAAAGTTATCTAAAATTATAATTTGCTTAAGTGGAATCCGGCAATTTGATTGGCTTGAGCCTGGGGTTATATTCCTAACAAGAAGACATGTATTTTGAGCTCATGCAAATTTCTAACTCGATCTTGAGACCTCGACGCTCCCTAATGTCGAACAATTGTACTGCTTCAGATTGATTTTAATTGTTAAATTTTACTCTGGTGCAGCTCGATGAACTAATAAATGTAGAGTTTGTATAAGCAGCGACAGTGATGTAACAACAACATAATTGTTGAGCGTCTTTTGTAAGTTTCTATGCCTTGGAGTTAAGTTCTACCAATATCTCATTTTGATAGTTGGGCACTGTAGATAGGTATGAGCAAGTAAAAGTTGAAGGTCGGTGTGTCACCAAAAGCCCAGTTGGTTTAGCTTTTTCGCCGTTCCGAAGATCACAAGAAGATTTATCCTAGTATTTAAAACAACTCAAGCTCTCCTTCAAAATAACTGTGAATTGTGGAGGATTCTGTTCACGACCTCACTAAATGTATATTCTCCCTAGAGGCTTTAAGAGTATAGGGCCCGATATCGTTTAATTTTGCCAATATCTTATGAGCCTGTACCTTTCTCTCAACTGCAGCTCTTCACGTCGGCCACTGTTTCTTTATTCGTAAAGTCAGTCTTTCGCACTAAACAATGTAACATCGCATTGCATTGAGTAGTCGATGTTTGCACTTCTAAAGCTTCAACGATTGACACGACAATGCTATTGTGGAGGCAGAGGAGTGAATGAGATAGTGGCTGAAGCAAAATAGATGTTTGGCAAAGCACTGTACTGACAACGCTGATTGACGTCGCAGGTTTTAATTTAGCTGGTCACCAGTGAGCTGTTTTGCCTTAATGAATGCATATATCTTTCAAAGTTGCAATTTCGTCAGCATTAACAGATATGTGATGAACAAGCACCAAATGGGAACTAAACGTCATTTCAAGATACATAGCAACTGAGCCACCAAGCATGAATACCTTGAGACTATAGGCAACCGAACATTGACAAAGATTAATTGAGTAACATTTCCAGACCGCGTGAACAAGGAAGGGAAATTTGAACAACTGGATCGTGTTGTTGCTGAATTGCGTCACAACCACGTCGTCACACGTGCCATGTAGGCCTAAGCTCTACCACGGACCACAGTGTACTTACCAGCGAGATGTACTTTTAGGTGGAAGTGTACTTGTCTCTTAGATTTGAGATTTTGTTAGTCGTGAACGGTCTGATATGCAACTTTTCTTGGACAAATAAGCAACATCATCAAACTATAAAATTAAATACTCAAATCTAGATTTTACGTATGGTCAGAACACGGAAGTAGCCGCTCACCATAGCAACACCTGCCGCGTTGTCAGTGCGATAAATTTCAGAAATGGTATTATGATGAAGGTAATGTTTGTTGATTAAAATGAATAAATTCTTAAGTGATTTATCTTTGTAACTTTCACCATAGAGATATTATATCCGCAACCAAATACCCTTGCTTGCCGTATATAACGTCTAACCATTTCAAAAACGGCTGAGTTTGCATTTATTTGTAAATCCCCGTGTAAAAACAAAAGAAGCCAAAATAGACGCATCGATGTGAACATCTGTAAAAGGTGAGGGTCGAGAAATTTCGTAGCACCATTTGACAAAGGCAGGCATTGCAACCACATTAAATGTCAAGGTGGAATTCCTTAGATAAGGGCATTTTGTGCGATGATCATCGTAATGTGCTTAGCTTGGAGAGAATACGCCGGAGGAAAGTTTTACCTGATAAGGCAATTCTGCTTGCCCATGCTAATTTGCCATCTAGAGTTTCAAGTTGTCGGAGGCTAGCCCGTTTTCTAACGGAAAAGGAGAGAAGCAGATTGTAAAATTCTTTAAGCTTTGGGGCGGAAAAGTATCAATTTTAACTCAAAGCAAGAAACTAAACTTTGAGTAGGGCATTCTACCTTCTTCAAGGCAATGCTATAACCTAGTTTTCTAAGTAGACTGTGGGTAATGTTTAGAGCTTCTAAGCAGGATTTTACTCGGGAGAAATTATAAGATAATCATCTAGGTAAGCAACAATAGCGTCAAAGCTGCGCTGTGCCATCATACGTCTGACAATCGGAGTTAGTCTATGGAATATGCTTCGAGATAGCTTTGCACCAAATGGCAGGCGCGTGTCATAAAGGTAAGTAGGACGAGACTGACCTTGAACAGTCTATTCAAGACCTGTGGCTTGATAGTTGGAAGGGTGAAGTTTGACTTAGGCAGACCTTAGATTACTTTTGGCTAGATAGCTACCGGGAAAAATGAGCTTAATTGCATCGTCAAGAGGCTGATACTGAAAGTGCTAGTCAGAGGCATAATCATTAACGGCTTTGTCATGTGGTTGACTACAATCGTGAATAAGGCGGATTTCAGAAGAGTTTGGCTTCGGGATACCACAAAGCGCGCTAATATAGTTGGCCTTTGAGTGGTAACCAAATAATGGCCTTCAGCAATTTCGGCAAGCAACCGGGCTTCAACTTGTTAGCGAGCAAATTCTGTGGCAGATTTGTAGTTTTTCATGTAAGCAGGCTGTAATGAATTTGATGATAATCAACAATGTCAAACCTATCCCGAATGCAATTCAGAAGGAACGCCACATCAGGGTCATTTTCCACTCTTGATTGCCAAACAGAATAATTAAGCGAAACTCAGTGGTTGGCAAGTAAGAAGGCAGTTTCAGTCAGTAGTTGCTGCGGTAACTGTTGATTTTTTTGTGCGGAGTTTCTGGTGTGGTTGCATATATTTTACTTATTCAATTGCTAGGCCTGCACTGGTTCTTCGAGTAGTCAACACTGGGCGATGGGTTCAGTTTTTAACAATCGGATGTGTGTGTCTTTTATAAGCTGCATTGACTTCATGGTATGAATCCCCCCGCTTCTAGTCGTGCTATCGTAATGGGGGTTAAGGTCGTTGTCGACTGTCCATTT
Organism: Ptychodera flava; assembly: GCF_041260155.1. Lineage (NCBI taxonomy): Eukaryota > Metazoa > Hemichordata > Enteropneusta > Ptychoderidae > Ptychodera > Ptychodera flava. The sequence continues at coordinate 9,257,775 of NC_091929.1, forward strand.
TTGAACTTCAAATAAGATTCAGAACCGGTACCAACCTCTTCGATCTGTGTTCTCGGACTCTGGGGTGTCAGCTATACAGCAATAGTAAAGACGTTTCCAAGCCTTACTAACCCTGCTAGATTATTATCGGTTATAATTATCCCACGGCGGTTGAAAAAGGTGAAATCAACGAAATGAAATTGCTAGATTATTATCGGTTATAATTATCCCACGGCAGTTGAAAAAGGTGAAACCAACGAAATGAAATTCAAAGTGACCAGAAAATAGAGATATAAAAGCTAACAGTATCAAATCATGTACAGTATGTTTTTAATTTGGACGGCATTATGTCAGGATTTTCACTAGGATATCTGACTGGGCAGAATTTGAAAGTAGAGGGGAAGAACACACTCGATGCTGATGGGGAAAGTGTCAGAGGGTGCTCCTTTTCTCGTGTGGAAAGCTTTTAGAAATTGATGTGTGCAATGATGCAGTCGTGGTGTTATCCGAGAGGTGTTTTTCCACATTCTTAGCAACCCATTTGAAGTTTTCAATTTTTGAGCGCCCCCACCCCCACACATTCCTCCGATCCTAAGGCCGTAGATAATAATGGCTCTCTTAGCGTCAACATATCTGGCGTATCCATGTTGATGTTGTCAGTCTGTTGGGTATTCGGTCGTCTTTGAACTATTAGTTACCGCTGCTGAAAGCTGTCTGCTGTGGCTGCATATGTTGTTGGGCTGTAGTCTGTCGAAGGCTGTCTGCAGGAGTCTGCGATGCTGCCACGGGAATAGCTGGTGGTTGAGGGGCATCAACGGCTATAAGCTGGAAGCTGCAGGTTAGACGGCATCAAATGCGAGCGGCTGAAAGCAGGACGGCATCGAAAACTGCTGCTAAAACAGACTGAGGAATGGATCCAGTGAGCAGCTCATAAAGGCAAAATGTTGCATATGGAAATACGACCTTCACATTGTAAATGTGACTTGAAAGGCAATAAGTTTGCTTATGGAAATATGAATTTTTGCGATACTACAATGGAAATGTGACTTGAAAAGCAGTAAGTTTGCTGATGAAAATCTGGCCTTCACAATGTAGATGTGATATTAAAGGCAATAAGTTTGATTATTGAAACCTGACCTTCACTATGTAAATATGACTTCACATGATTTCCTAAATTTCGCTTTTGCCTATCTCCCTTGGCAAAAGGTTAGATCGATTGTTGATTAAAAATGCATAAAAACATAGCTACATCTGTTGAAACAACTTTGGATGGACATTCATGGATTCACTGAGCATGAAAACGTGTGAAAATTATTTCTTGTTAGTGATTCGATTGCTTTTCTGCAGAGCCCTCTTTAACGTTGTTAACCTTTTCTATTCATATTAGATAAACCTTATGTTTATGTTAGCACAAAATTTGAAGCGAGAACTGCTTACAAACTGCAATTTACCGGTGGTACATTTTATATTTTTGAACGTTTCTCCCACACCTCAAGCACAGTGAGAATGACTGTCACTGAAGGAAGGCCTCTTTCACGAAAACAAGGATATCTCCCACTTCAAGTTGTCGTGGAAAGGTGCTTCAAAATGGTTCAGCTGGAACCGTTTTTCTTATCATCTGTGATATATCACATTACAATAACATCATTTAATGCCAAAACCAATGGAAGTAAAGTTCGCATTTCTATTTGGTGGATAATGTAGGTATTTAATTATTGGTTCTGTTGGTGTATGCCTTCAACTTTAAACTCCACTGAACAAACGGGGCGAACAATGATCGCTTCATTTCTCCCAGTTTCCCTTTGTCTCTTTGACCCTATATCTTTTCTGTCTTCACAGAGACACGGGCTGTCACACAGAAAATCTATCTATAAATATAGCCAATCAATTAATCCATCTCTTTGTCTCCTTGTTTACCTAATGCTATATCATAATTTATGCAAAAGGCAAATACTCTCGAAAGGTTTTGTAGTTCGTTCCGTTGTGAAAAAAAAACACTCGAAATTGCAATCATTGGAAGAAATGCGAAATGCATTACCTGGTCAACTTCCTGTTGGCTTAGTCGTGGGACAAAAACGATCTCGTTAGTGTGAAACACTGCCGTTCTGAAGATACACAATGTTTTATTCAAATCAGAAGGCACTCGTGAGTGCGATTCAAAGTTATGGGTTTAAATCTACCCTCCTGCTAAACGGCTGCATCTCGTCGACGTGTACAAATGGTAAAATAATCTATTTTTATTTCCAAGTTTCTGCTAAAAATATTCAACATTCATATAAAGTTAAACTTTGATCATGACACACGACAATAATATCAAGAGATAGTTCAGTGTCGAGATATGGTTAGTTTGGTCACATAATTATAGCCCAGTAGGTCAAGAAAGTTATTTAAAACATTGATTGCATCCACTTTCTCGTACTTCAATGTAAATTTGAAAAGTACGAATAAATAATCTTCATTAATCGCTTTGGCCATGCTATGGCAACAATCCTTGTGTTGAGGATTGGTGGTGAGCGTATCATCGACCGCGTTTCCATAATAATGGCCAGAAATTCATCGTCAATAATCCCCTCATTATCTAATACTGTGAACACACTAACTTTGTTTACACCTCACCATGAAACACACACAGGTGGCGGTTTACACAACTGATTTATGGGTGTAAATAGATAACTATGTTAGCTTTGGCTAAGTTTGAAGAGCTTACCTAGACTTACCTCCATCCCTACAAAATCCAGGGAAATTCTTTCAAAGTATCCGAACAAGATGGGGCGATAAGGACAAGAACATTTTCTTCTTTCGAGCAACTAATCTATGAAGTATTGAAAGGATGAAATGAAATTAGTTGCACAGTCGACGAATATAAAATATAATTTTTTTCTCATTTCTTAATTCTATTTTAAAGTAAATCACAATTAAAAATGAACGATTTAATGTTTGCGCATACCTTGTTACTTAGCACCCATGATTAGTTGACTAATTGTAAACGTTTTATGGTGTAAACATTGGCAACACCCAACCAATGCGCATTATACCTTGATGAAGTAAAACTCTCTCGGGCTTGCGGTTTCATCAGACCAAAAATGATTTTTATTTTATGATTAAGGCCATTATTGAACAAGTTTAGTCTGTAATCTGTGAAAATAATTAGTTTTCCTTTCTTTCATCTTTTTAGATTTTCTCCGTTGGAGCGAATCAAGGTAAGTACTTAACAACTAATTCTCACATGCTCTTTTACAACTATTTTTAGAGCTTAATGAATAGTAAAATAATTAATAAATTAAACATAAGTTTTAAAGTAATAAGCCAGATAACGTTTGATATAATGTTTCCCGTTTAAGTGAGGCTTGAGGGGAAAAGGTTATGGGGTTCTCAATAAATGCTATCAAATAAAGGGATATATTTTTTCGTTTTCTCTAAGCTGGTCTTCAAGTTGATTGAAGTATCTAACCGACCCTTCCATCAAATAAAAGATCCCTCTTTCATTAGTTTTACCCCAAATCCGCCTCTCCAAAATTTAAGCCCCTTATTTTGAATCTATCGCTTTGCTCTGTCAACGAAGCATATACTGGTGGTTTATTTAATGGTAAACTTATCTATGAAGAAAATATTTATCCTCTGCAAAGCTGCAATCCCTGGTCAAGCCCCACATTACTGGTGGCAATGCGGTGCCCTGGCAAGCTGCAAACAATGATGAGAATAAAGAATGCTAAACTTATTATGTTTTGTGGACAAAATAACATAAATGACGCTTTACTCATATTGGGTTACATTTGACAAGGCAGCTTATATACAAATTAAATAGATTATGCACAATATCTAATAGCTTCTATGGTCCTTAGCTCATGCTATTTACAGTCAAGTGTATTTAAACGCATTTTAATGCACCATCAAACTCAGTCCGAAATGGTTAGCAACCGTTTTTCTTTGAAACGCCCTTGTTGGGGAAAATGTGATTACAAATCAATAATTCTAGTTAATTCAGATTCAGAGCTATAGAACAGAAATTCCTGATTGTATCCTGCATGTGCCGACAATAGAGTCATGTCAAAGAAAGCTTCTGAAAATCAAAATAATCTAAAAATGAGGTTGACTTAAATGACACCTTTCTAAGTCAGGTGTTTGAAATGGATCAGTCCGTTACTGCTAGTGGAATTGAAACGTCAAGTAAAACTTATATTGACCAAGGTAAGATATTTTCTTAGTCACATCTTATTGAAGGACAACGTAAGGGCCTATATATTTCAGGTTTGATGATGACAATAAAAATTCGGATAATCCTGTTGGTTATTATACAAAGTCTGGCATTCTCATCCGTAAGTGGAGACCTCTAATTGTCTTGGTTAATGATGATTTAGTTATAAAACGTCACATAGTTGTTCAAGAGTCCAATAGTGCCGAAATATTGCGCATTAGCCATGATACTCCCTTGACTGCTCATTTAGGATTCAAAAACACCTGTCATAAGATCCTCAGTAATTTTTATTGGCCTAGTCTCAGTATTGATGAAGCACGTACATTTCTGTAAAACTTGCCGCGCATAACAAATGGAAGGTAAACCTATTCAAATCATTCAAAGGGCTCTTTTAGAACCAATTCCTGCATTTCAAGAACAGTTTAAATAGATACTAACGGACAGTATAGTGGCTAGACCACGAAATAAGTTCATGTTGTCCATATTGTGTACATCTACTCGGTTCAAAGAAGCCACACCATTGAGAAAAATACGGGCAAAACTATAGTGAAAGCGTTAATAACATTCTTAACTTTATTTGACCTTCCTAAATCTGTCCAGTCCGATCAATGTTCCAACTATATGTCTGGAATGTTTCAACAAGTCATGGATAAGTTAGGCATTAAACAATATAGGTCCCCTGCTAATCACAAAAGTGCACTCAATTGATGTAATAGAACTTTGAAAAAGTATTAGACTAAGATGAGTAGAGTGGCAGAAATGGCAGTCTTGCTTGGAGGACTGTCTGCGGCAAACAGGGTCAGCCTCAGGGATGATCTCTTGACGTCCACCACAGGTGGCGCTGTATTAACGTTTGCAGCCAGATGAATCTATTTACCCTTATAACACATTTACATTTTGTTTTGAAATCAACGTTTATGCAAGAGCAATAACACTGGGTTAATTCTATGTTTCCCATTCAGTCGTACAAGGACTGCCAATATCGGCTCACTTGAGATAATTTTAAGTTTTAATTTTAAAAATTAATTCCTTCAACACCTTTTCCGGTGGGAGAGGCAAAGGAGGTATTAAGTGATAGCATTATACCTCCCTCTACTCTTCAGTCCCTTGTGGAGCGCCCTGTTCTCTCAAATTGAACATCTGGTGGTAATGGGGTATCCCAAAGTGGCGCCGGCAAGAACCAGACAACTTTCGAAGGAGTGCTTTTGCAATGGAAGTTACCAAGGAGGCATGAGAGACTGGCATAGCAGGGCCATGGTAGAAGGGGTGCAGTACACCCCTGCTGATAAAAATAGGCACATCGCCATAAAACAGGCCAATGTGTGGGGCTCCACCAAGAAGCACACACGACGGAAGTTGCAGGCCTTGGCCTTCGAGTCATGCTGCAGCCCCTCCCCGCCGCAAGAGGCCAGGCAGTACAGTCTTACGCAGCTATTGGGCGGCAAATGGTCTAGCTAAAGTCCTAGAGACCATCTCCAGGAGACCGTTTAAAGTCCCAAAGAACAGTCGCTACCACTATTGTTTGCCAGCGAGCGACGAAACCAAGTTGCCCTGTACATTATGGATTTACATGTGCTGTGGTGTCAAAACCTTGCGTCCAAAGCCAAGGAGGGAGCAGCAAATCGTTCACGCGAATTTAGATTTGCGCTAGCGAGCACTAGTCGAGCAGAGCCGCCAAAATCTGTAACCTTGCCTGTTACATTCACCTAAGTAAAGAAGGCCTAGTAAAAATTCTTGAGGTTGCACATTTTGAGCACTCAGTAACCACCACATCCTTCCAAAGGAGATCCAATAGGCTTTCTTGATTTCCAATCCACTAACGTTTGTCATGGGGGGCAAGTCATTATAAATGAACGATAAATAAACTCCCAAACGTACACATGTCTCGTTAACATGTGCGAAAATCGACATATCTCTTGATGTTGTGTCGGAGTAGAACAACTTGAACTTCCGTTCAAGTCCGTCTGTGCTAACAATGAAACTCAAAACTAAAATGACAATCGCTGTAATTGTAAAAGAAAACGATCAAAAACTCAACCATACGTCGACCATACGATCTTACTTGGTAAACTAAAAGCCATCGGTTTGTCAAATTCTGCCGTTAACTGATTTTCGTCGTATCTCTCAAACAGAAAGCAACTTGTCGATGTATCTGGTGTTTTTTCTGATGTTCAAACTATAACTAGCGGTGTTCCCCAAGGATCTATTTTAGGGCCCTTGCTATTCTTGATTTATGTAAATGACATGGAATGCGCTGTGACATGGAAATTGTTTTTATATGCTGATGATTCAGATTTGTTAGTTTGGGCAAGAATACTACAGAGGTAGAGCAGCAGTTGAGTCACGAACTCTCGAATATTAATGAATGGCTTATCGACAACAAATTGTCTCTGCACCTTGGAAAGACAGAGTCAATCTTATTTGCTTCAAAACGCAAACTGAAAATTAACTCAAAATTGTCAGTTGTGTGTAATAGTACAGAAATTTCACAGGAAACAGCAGTGAAATACTTCGAGTGGAAATTCATCAATCGCTTGATGGCGAGTCTATGGCAAGCGTTGTTTTGAGCAAGGTAAACGCCAGACTCAAATTCTCTATCAGAAATCTCAATATTTAGACTCAGACATCAGAAAATTACTAGTTTCCTCTCTTATTCAATGCCATTACGACTATACATGTTCATTTTGGTTTGCCAGTTTAACTAAGCGTACGAAATCGAGTTTACAATATTCACAAAACAAATTGGTCAGATTCATTCTATATTTACCTCCGCGAACTCATGTTTCGACCAAGCATTTTAAATGATTGGCTGGCTGCCCGTTGAACAAAGAGTACAGCTGCTAAAACTAAATCACGTTTATAAAGCGATCATAATACTGCACCCCGTTATCTCACTGAACATTTAAATTTGACAATGAACTGCCATACGTATAATACCAGATCAAGCTCATATTCTGTTCGTTCACCAGCCTTTGGTTCTCATCGTCAACATTCGTTTCAGATTACAGGAGCTAAGTTATGGAATAACATTCCTTTGAGTATTCACAACTCTAGCCATTGTTCTCAAGTTTTTAAAAAGAAGGTCAAATACTATCTGTACACAAAATTGGATGGCTAGGGTACCTGCGCCTTGCTCCATTCGGCGTGTACAGATTGTTTGTCTGGTGGTTCCATTTTGTTATGTATTTGATATTCGGAGTGACATTGTCTTCATATGATTATTGTGTTTTCTTTTGAGGACCACAACGGAAATAAGTTTTTAACTTTTTGTGCAATCCTCGGCAAGCAATATTCAGTGGCGTTTCTTTTAATTGTAAAATTTTAGTTGTGCTTGGTGTTATTTTATTATTATTTCTGTGTATTTACTTAAACATTTTGTATTTTATCGTTTTCCTGAATATTTGCCTAATCAAATCAAATCAAATCAATCAAAAATTAAACACAGAAACGTTTCCCCAGGTCAGAAAACTTCTATTTGTCAAGCATACAAGAACGCTTTCGATCTTTAAATCAACAACTTTTATATTATTTAGAACAGTCCTAGGATTAAAGCAGGCACAGTTTCAATAGGATACTCCATTTCGCAAGTAGTGTAAAACGGCAAGAGTATGGAACGCCGTTGCAGCCTTCGGGTTGTATTTTGCGTATATTAAGAGATGACTTTTTTATGTTAGAGGGCAATGTCTAAAGACTCTTACATGATATCAATATATGATTAAGTGATTTCTTTATATCATACGGCAACGTCAACAAACGATTAAGTGATGTTAATATATGATTAGGGAATATCATTGTATGATAAGCTAAGATTTTATGTAATAACGTACTGTATATGAACTTATGTAAATGTATGATTTGATATTGTAAAAGTATGATCAGAAAACGCGTCCGTATATTTAGGTTGTGTCAATATTTGAGTAGATAATGTTAATATATATCTACGTAACATCAATATATGAATAATAAAACCTTCATATAATAAATAATGTCAAAATATAAAGTAGGCACTGTAAATATATTAATTGATATTGCCAGTAAATGATTAGGCAATGCTTTTTTATTGTAAAGTATTTCAATGTATGATTTTGTAATGTAAATATATGGTTAGGTAATATCAATGTATAAAAAGGACACGCCTTTATATAACAAGTTAATAACAATACATAAATAAGTATTGCTAATATTTGGTTAGATAACAGGAATATATGAATAGAAAATGCCTTGATATTTTAAGGTATTGTCATATATTATTAGGTTAGGTAATGCATATTGCTTTCATGTCATAAGTTAAAGCCCCCGTAAAGCTGCTGTAGTGACATACAAACGCTAAATATTGCCCGATCGACTTGCAATGCCGCGAGGGTTTGTTTACAACTTTTAAGTTGCGCACGTGACCCAGAACGCTGATACTGGTGACATCATCGAGCTTGCAGCATCTCTGGGCCAAATGACTGTCACTGTGTTTCAAATGATACAGAACTTTGAAAGAAGCGGCTAACATTCTATTCTGGCGTAGTGTTTTTGCGTTACGGCAGTGGCCGTAGCACTAGTGGTCAGGACTCCTGGTACCATACACTCTCCCCACGTCTGTAGGCAAATTAATATCAAAATTGAGTGATTTTAAGTAAAACTTTAGCCTACTCTCGAGTTAGCTCCATGCAACAAATGACTCAATCGCGACGCAAAAACACGGATATTTAGCGACGATAACATAGAGAAGCCGTCGGGATGTTCGGGGGAGGGGGGGCTAGAAATCGACATCAAATTGTTCAATTGGTGATGGTCATATCAGTTCAGTAAAGATCAAAATACAATCAAATTTGCAACACACATGGTTGGACCAAATGTTTTTCTGATGCGTGTGTTGGACCAAATGTTTTTCTGATGCACCATAGGTACGATGCTGTGGTCCTTTGTGTACATGATCCGTTCACTATGTTACCCCGCATCATAATAGAGGGAAACACTGTGGACGAACACAAATAACCATACATAGACTTAGGTGGCTGCAAAGTTTGCAAGGACCAAAGACAACATGTACAATAAAGAAGGGCCTCGGCTACTTATTTGGCGTCCACACACGCGCTACTTTGCTCTGCGTGGCATGGCTATAATACGGCACTCTTGACTCATACCGGCCGTAGGGCTAATAGCTGACCATCGCTCATCAGTTGATACCGTGGCAGAAAATTACTTTAATAGCAACCTCCGTGGCTTTATTTTTAGGTCACGCGTACGTCAGTCCGAGGAGGTAAAAGGTAAAAGGAGGTAAAAGCCCTGCAATACCTAAGAAGTTGAGACACGTACACACCATAAGCAGGTGCAGACGGAATATTACTTGACAAGTGGGGATAATTAATGATTTCAAAATCGAAATCATCCCTTTTGTCATACAGCTTAGTGTGTAGCCCATTAGTACCAACTTGTTGGAACAGATCAAGATATGAAGCAGAGTTCCTACCCTCTTGTTTCGTTGACTTCCAACTCATCAGGATAAATACGATGTAAGTAATTTGATATGTCTGGATTGCCCAGACTAATCAGATCATCAGTATATCTGTGCGTGTTTTTTAAACGCCTTGTAAGTTTTTTAGACCTTACTTTTTAGAGAGATTGTAGGAACTCTACTTCATATGAATACAGAAATAAGTCAGCAAGAAGGGGTGCACAATTTGTACCCTTTGCTATGCCGATAGTTTCTTGAAATGTCATACCACCAAACATAACAAAGATGTTGTTGATTAAGAAATGAAGGATTTTAAAAATTTCTTTATCTCTGTATTTGTGCAGGGCATCCATGCATGTTGTTACTGAAATAACCTGACCTGTGTTTGATGGCAATGTATTAGTACCTTCTACTGCCATTTGAATACAGGAAAGCTTGTTTAACAGGAGATGACAGCCTTGTTCTAAGTTTATCGTGGGGAAGTGTGGATTGTCCTGTCTTGTTTTTCTTGACTTTTAAATCAAGCAACAACTCCTTTGAATTTTTTAGTATCCATATTTGATTCCACCCACTTGTTCCATACACTTTGTCATAATATCGTAAAAGATCATTTTGATGATTGTTAAAATTATAGTCTATAATTGTGACAGATGTTTAGTAGTGCATCCGCTTGATCCTGCAATAAAGCGTTGTTTGTAAGGGTTCTTGTGCAGTTAAGGTATCCAATAAAACAAAGGCAGTTTTTCGTCTTGCTCTTTTGAAGGAATGCCAAATTCATAGAGCACAGATGAATGGTTTGAAAAAATGTCTTCATCAGTGAGGGAGAAAAGAGTGTAGGTTGTATTACTCTTATCTAAATGAAGGTATAATTTATTAATTATGCACAGTCACTGGATATAATAATTCCTACAGACAAAAATAACGCCACCTGCATTCATTACAAACGCTTTCCTTTGCTAAATATTGCAAACTTAACCCAATACGACGTTCACTGTGCGACATTCAACATCTTTACTGTTGCTGTGCTCCCGTTGAAATACTCACCCATATACTGACTGCTTGGACATATTTACGCTGCCTTATCACATTTCCAGGCGAACAAACTGCACCGAACGCTAACGATAGTTTTTTCGGTACATTGAGTACAGGTCGGTTCAACGATTGGTGCTTCCTACAGTGAACGTATTCTGTACGTAAGAACAGTGGACGTCGTATTGGCAGAATTGTTGCAAAACTGTCACAGTAGAAAGTTTGTAATGAATGCAGTTGACGTTATTTTCTATCGCCAACTATTTGGAAATTCACTGTAATGTATGTGTGTATGGTTGTAAATATGTAATAAATATGTAAGCATGTGTATGCGTGTATATTTATGCGTGTTGTCGGATATCGATACAAACTTGCTTTTGAAATACCCTCGAATTAATATTTTTTTATTTTGTCACATTTGTAGCAATACCTGGAGAGGTCGCATTTTGGCCACTCGATCAACATTATTTGCTAAGCGATGTTTCTGGTAACGGTAACCATGGCATCAATGGTGGTGGCGCTCTTCTTGTTTCTGATGCAGAAGGCACTTTAGCTGGGGCTTATCAGTTCACGGGCAATGCTGACTCGTACATTGAGTTCCCAAACAACGGTGCATACGACACAAAATACTCTATACACATGCTGATGTACATCTACCCTCAAGGAACGTTTGGTCCAATTTTTAGCTTTAGGCGAGACTCTTATGGAGTCCGATTGCACGGTGGTAATGAAACATTCTTGGTGCAGTTTGTTGTACGGTTAAGTCTAGAACTTACTGAATCCGTACATGTTAAGACCATGAAAGAGAACAAGTGGAATTTCGTCGGAGCCAGTTACAACAAAACCACCGGGCTTGCCAAACTATGGGTAATGGATCAGTTGAAAGCAACAACAAATATTAGTCAAATTAAGCTGGCAACCTTTTATGAAGTCAGGATGGGTGTAGTTACTAATGATGCCAGATTTTTGAGAGCCATGGTATCATGTGTGCAGGTGTACACCAGAGAATTGTCGCCATCGGAAATTTTGAAGGCGGAATCAAGATGCAAGATAGGTACATCCTTGTTGTATTCAATGTCGTGTGAGTGAAGTAAACTTAAAATATGACGCCTGATGTTAGGCAAATCACACATTAACAATCTGGAGATGTTGTCGGACATTAAGAAGATTGCATGGCGAATAAGAAGGGACAGTTTGCTTTTGTTGCATTCACATGCACATATGTAGTGTAAAGTGTGGATCTGTATGAATGTTGGTTTAAGCTATCTTGCTAAAAGGGTAACACGCATCAAATGAATTGTTTGTCCCTGTGTTCGTGTTTTATTCACTGAAAGTTTCAGTTTTATTCAGTCCTATCAGTATTATCGTTAACTAACGAACATTATCAAAAAGTAATCAAGAGACAGATAAAATCATTGGGCGAGCAAACTCTCAGTAAAATAAACACAAGTCGATCAACAACAATGCAATAAAAATTGAAGACGCAAGCTGTTTCTCAGGTGATATATTTATCTGATGGATTATCTGTTAAGCATTCCCCCTGTTGAGGGCAAAACGAATTTCTAAACAAGTCGTTTGCCTAGGTTTAAATATCGTGTTGTTTGATTTGGTTAAATTGAAGCATAAATTATCCAGTTTGCATCACTGCAGTGATAGTATACACTTAAAGGGCAAAGTCTAGCGCCGTGGGCGCACAATAGGCAACGTCGTAGTGACGTTGGTTGTTGGCAAAGACTGGGCGGGATGTTTAAACACTTGCTTAGTCGTTGGCTTATCAGAAAAACATAAACAGTAAATCAACCGATAACGTAGTGACGAACCGATAACGTAGTAAATTTTTCCAAACCGATAACGTAGTAAAAATTTACCGATAACGTAGTAATTTTTCCAAACCGATAACGTATCAAATTTACCGATAATATCAGTGTATTGGATTAAGTGATTCATGGGAATAGATTCATAGGGATAGATCTATCCTCGATCGATCGATCAATCCATTGATCAATCGATAGATCGACCGATTGATCGATCGATGCACTGATCTATCAATCGATCGATCTTTCTATCGATTGAATGATTGAATGAATTGATCGATTGCTCGACTTATAGAATGATTGATAGATCTCTCTACACACACACACACACACGACCACACACACACGACCATACACACACACACACATACACACACACACACACACATATATATATATATATATATATATATATAATATATATATATATATATATATATATATATATATATATATATCGATGGATATATATGTATATATATATATATATATATATATATCTCGATGGATAAATTGATCGATCGACGGATAGATAAATAGAGAGATAGTATATGAAATCAACCCATAATGTAGCCAAGTGAACAATAACGTATCAAATCAACCGATAATATATGCTGCTTTTCACGATATGTAAGCCAGAAAACTTCAAAAAGGAACTACTTGTAATCTGTAGTCAATAGTCAGCCAAGTATTTTGAAATACATTGGTAAAGAAAGTTAATGAGGCTGATGCGTCCCTAAGGACAGCTGTGCAGGGCCGTGGTCGTCGTCGATGAGTGTGGATGATCGATCAAACAACGCAATGTTGACGTAGCCAGTGACAGTGGTAACGATGTGATCAACGCTGAAATTTCAAGTCCACTCAGCTCAACTGAATTGAATCAACTGATATAAACAATAACCAAACTTGTCACAATGCCAAAGGTAATTCCTCAAAATGTGAGAGAAAAGATTCAGTTTCGATGTCTGAAGGAAGAAATGAAATTGCAATTGTTCAAAGTTCATAACTTTTACAGGAACACATACAAATGCCGTTAATTGCGTATTCATTACATGTGTCTTATCGTGTACGTTGTATGTAGCTGTATATGCGTATGTTTAGGTACATAACGGTATTTTAGTGATAAGTCAATACGCTTTGTTAGTTTTGCACTGCAGGGATCAAGATCGCCCAGGCCGCGATTTGAATTTTAGTAATCATGATTGACAGCATACATTAGCATTTTGAACAGAGGTCAAATGGACATTTTGGACATTTTGGAACCTTATACCTTTTAGAGGTTATCCAGACTACTAAGCCTATCGATTGACCCCACAGCTCACTCTATGTACTGCGAGATGGAAACCAAATACAAGGCCACTGCAGTATGTTCTGCGTGGGAATGTTAATTTTCAGGGGAATTTTTTTTTCTCTGGGCAGGGGAAAATCGACAGGTTTTTTTTTCATCACAGGGTTAGGGTAGCTTCATGTCTGCAGGGAAATGGAATGACAAAATTTCGAGGGGAATTTTTTTCCAGGGCAGGGGAAACCGGCAAGTTTTCTGCATTTGCTTCTTTTGAAATCCGTATTGATAGAATTCACGTGGGTGTTGCAATTCTTTAGCGTAGATCTCTAGGTAGCTTTGCAAGAATTCTTGACTTTGATGACAGTCGTTTGCTTGGTTTTAATTTAGAAAACGACACAGACAAACTTTTTATTGTTAATTGTTATTTGCCTACAAATACAAATGACAAGTTTTGAATTTGTAGTGGTTATCTGGTGAAACTTGACTCCATTCTTTCTGATGTTAATACAGCAAATGTCTTTTTTATCGATGATTTGAACGCTGATGTAACTACTGATACTGGATTTGGCTGTGAGTTGATGGATCATTGTGAGCAGTTTGGCTATGTCATTTCTGATGTTGATTTGCTATGCAAAGATTACGGTACGTTTACTTATATTAGCAGTCCTCATGGTAGCAATTCATGGATCGATCATTGTATAACCAATGAAGTCTCTCATAGCAATGTGTTTTCTGTTTCGAGTCTCTACAAATGTAGGCTCTGGCCATATTCCTGTTTCAGTAGTTGTTCGTTTTAACATTTCTGCCGATAGAAGACTTAATTGTTGTCCATCTCAGCAACGTAGTTTTTCGTGTTGACAGGAAAAAGTTGTCACGGAAGAACGTTTCTGCCTATACCAGTGTACCAAAGCCAAGATTGATAAGATTAAGTTGTCTGAAGGTTGATGTGCATTGATGTGAACTGTGCTGATCATTCACATTTGCAGGCTATTGATACATGTTATAATAGTATTGTGGATGCCTTGAATAGTGCAGCAAAGGAAACCATTAAATGAAAAAGTCATCAAAAAAGTCATGTTGTGCCTGGGTGGAAAGACTTTGTCAAAGAATGTCACGACTATGCCCGCTCCATGTTTTTATTGAGGGTAAATGAGGCCATACCTAAAACAAGAAACCCTTTTTGACGTCATGAAAACATCTAGAGCTCGTTTTAAGTATGCTTTGCGTGCTTGTCAAAGGCTTGAAAATGAATTATCATCAATGAGGCTCTGTAAATGCAATGTTGGCTGTACTATGTGTGGTGTCAGTGCTAACACTTTAGGTTACGTTGATGACATGACTTTATTCAGACCAAGTGTGAAGGGCTTACGCCATCTTCTCGGGATATGTAAAGTGTATGGCACGGAATATGATATAATTCATGATGCTAATAGGACTGTGTGCATGCTTTTCATGGCGAGGAAAACGAACATTCCAAGAATACCCTCAGTAAAACTTAATGGTAACAAATTGAACTTTGTTTTCTGTGCACACCTATCTGGGTGATGTAATACGTTGTGATGGTGTGACAATGAGGATATCGCAAGACAGAGACATGCATTTTGTGTAAGAGCAAACATGTTATAATTACTCGGACAATTTCAGTATGTAGTCCGGATGTAAAGAAAGCATTATTTATGGAATATTGTAGCAATATTTACTGTTGCAATCTTTGGGTAAACTTCAAAGTTAAACTGATGAACAACTTTTTAACTATGTATACAGCGTCTGGAGAAGACTTCTCGGATTTCCTCAATTTTGTGGTGCATCGCGACAAAACATGTCATGTCTGTAGGTGAAGTTATCAGGAGTAATATGTAGTTTTAAGTGTAGGCTTGAAAAGTCATTTAACATATTACTTGGTGCGATCTGTTCATCAGATAGAGTGATAGATAGTACATTATTTTAGCATTGAAGAAAACAATTGTATCTTCTGTAATATCCTTCCTCTGGTGTGTATTTTTCTCAAATTGTAAAGTTTTGAGCAAAAAGCATATATTATTCCAGGGACTGAGTGAATTTTTCAGGTGCTCTCTTTTGTATTTTCCTTATATGGCCATTTCAGTCAGCAATAAAGAAGTATTATTATGGCCGGGGTGGGCCGGCAAATTCTTCTTGTGCATCAGTCAAATAAGTGAACCCCCTATCCATGATGCCAAAAAATTGATGACCCCTTTTAAAATGGCAAATTTTTCCTGAACCCCCCCCCTATTGCTTGAGTTAAGCTGCACAAACAAACCCCTGAAGGGGGGGGGGGGGGGGGCGACAGAATAAAAAAAACTCTGATTTTTTCAAGTGACCCCCCTAACAAACTCAAAATGTATTCACATCTCCCCTTCTCATTTGCTATAATTATAAAATCCTCCTCAAAGGGATTGAATGGAAATTACATCTTGGTCGCAATTTTTTGCGCAAGCATTTTTGAAAGGTCATGAAATTTCAAACACGCCTTTTGGGAGGGGATGACCATGTGACAGATAATATACTTAAACTCAAATTTACATTTTAACGAATTCAGAGAGTGAAATCCTGCAGAGAATCATTTTTCATTTCCAGGACTATTTTTGAACTCTGAAACTGCGTTTTGACAGGACGTGTATTTATGAAAAATAAGTGAGCCCCTTTGTGCTGTTTGAAAATTACCTGATCCTCCTTTGCAGTTTTCTAATTTAAGGCTAACCCTAGATTTTGCTGGCCCACCCCGGCTGTAATAACTTAACACTCCCTTACTGTGTACCAGGGATAAATGGATCTGAAGAAATGTGATATAAGCAAAACAGATCTAACTGTAGCAGACTAATACTCTATCATTGGGAGTTGAGTAGGACAAAAACAGGTAAAATATCTGACTGAATAAACGAATGAGTGCTTATCAAAACACGTGCAATAACCCCAAGAAATGCTCTAATAAGTTTTACAGCATAGTGTTATGTAGGTCATTTTCCCCACACTCAAATGACCTGAGTTTAATTAGCCTAGAACATTGTCAAGGTAACTATCCTTCATGACCTCACGACCTTGAATTCAATCAGTCATGTTTGGAATGTTCCTGAAATTTAATTAGTTTTTATAAGAGAGATAGTTTTAATACAGTTATTAGCATGTCAATAAAAGTTCTAGATTGTGCTTATATGCTCTTATATAAGCACATGAGTATCTATAGGGACGGCACAGCTTGCAGCCAGACATTTTGGGATCCTGTCTCTTGTGTGCTCTTGCAAGTCCAGCAGTATTAATTTCAAGACTTTTGAAGACCTTCACTGCCACGCTGGATTTATACTGTGGACTTTGTGCAACTTCAAGCCTGCAAGCCAAAGGACAGTTCATTCATCCGACTGACTGTTACAACTCTGAGACTGGAGCTTTGCCGTCCCAGCTGAGATAAGTAGCCTGTACACTTTTACAGTTTGTATTCTATTCCTGACTTAGCAATTAGTTTTATTTTTCGTAATAAATTTCGTTTTATACGGAAACTGCTGAGTTCACCTTTTGTTTGTTTTCTATCACGTAACAATGGTAATTTTACTTTAATGTCATTGCATTGCAAAGAGAAGGAGACATATGATATTTAATGCAAAAAATCATTTGAAATTCAATGATCGCTTTTGGATTGCTTAAATTTTCATATCCGAAGTGCCATTCAATCTCTTAACATTTCGATTTTAGATGCATAAACAAAGGTGTCAATGTGATGGTTTAATACAAACATAGTTGAAGTGCAAGGAGATTTTATTGTTGTTTATATGATATATTTATTCAGTACTACAGGCCATTGGCCTTTATGTATAATGCTATGAACGTTGTACAAAGTGAAGGCTTCACAGAATCGCCAAATGCGAAGGGAATGCACTCTTGCATTATTTCATTCAGAGATGAGACAGAGATACACCAAAAATGAACATTGTGAATTTGTATATTTATTTATTTATTTATTTTGTTTATTTATTATACGGGTAAACAGGCCAAAAGGCCCAATAACAGACTTCGAGAATGTTTCTATGGTAGATACGGTGACATAGTGAACAAATACGACAGATTGGTCACTCAAATGATTAGCGACATCTTTCCCGGCCTTGACTTATTACAGTGTGTAGCATGCTAGCAGTTACGCCTACCCATTCCGGACAAATGGTACGACCACTTACTAATAGTTTGTTCCGAATAATCCAACTTTGTAAATTACAAATGTCCCATGGACCTGGTAATGTTGTATTAGCTTGAATGAAAATTATTATTGGACTTAAAGTGATATTGAAATAGCAAGTAGCATATGCAGTGTCACGGATGCCTTGAGGTTTTCAAAAATGACACACAATTGGTCGAATATGAGGAATACTGCGGAGTTGACTTGTTAAATGCAATATTTCCATCGTTTCGGTACCTCATGAACGCACATTGGAAAACAATGTCATTTACGTTATTAAAAAAAAAACATGTATTTTTATATGAACTTGAGCAGGCTTTTTATCTATCAACGCCTGGATTGACACTGGACCAAATATTGTTGTATAAAGTCAAAACTTTCAAGCTGATTCAAGATTCAGTGCTAGAGGGCTTGTACAACGATGTATTAAATACATGATCCAATTTTCAATGCATGATTTGAAGATTAATCACTCAAGCCTAAACGGAGTCGCTAATGTGTAAGTTACAAACCTGAAAGGCCATATACAAAAACGAAGTACATTTATGCAAACAATATTTATGGTTTGATGATGTCATAGGTAATACCAAAAGAGACAATAGGTAGAATCTCTGACAAGAAACTGCTGGGCACAAAAGATAGTTGTTTTCAATACGTGGTCTGCTGATGAGAGTGACAGAATGGTCTAAAGTTACTATATAAGTGGCCTGGCTGAGGAGAATGGACAACAGACTAGTGAGGAGTCTTTATTTTAGATTGATCTTGAAGACCCAATTTTCTTTCTTGTTTTGTGCAGGACTACGTCATTGGAAACACTTACTGAAAAAACCTGTAAAAAATACAAAGTTCTTACAAAGTATTCTGGTTCCTATAAATTGAAACTACCAGAATAATGTTGCCATTTTATCAAGTAATATTGTCAATGGCCTTCTTGAGTTTCGAGTTGTTAACCCTGTACAGTTCATCTTGTACGACCATCACACTTGTAACTCATCTTCATAAACGGTGACCAATAATCGCCATTCTACAAAGTCCTTATTTTGTACACTTACTACCTTGAGTACAGCGTACCGGGGATAATAAAATCTCTTGTCTTCAGTTTGGAAGTTACGGTTGCTTGAAAATGCCCGTGAAGAATGTTACAGGAAAGAACATTTCCTAACCATTGTTAAATGAAACCACAAGGTGTCACACCGTCTTTATGGTTGCTAAGACAACATATTTTTGCGCAGCTATGGCTGATGGTTGATGCTCATGCTGTTATACTGTGGCCAAGTAAAGTACAACTCCTGTAGTTTGCGAAAAGTCTGCAAATAGACAATCCAAAATCTGACATCATAAATAATTGCTGCCCTTCATCCAAGGAAGACATTCACTTACGCTGAAGACTATAGAATTTTGTGCAGGTTCGCCTGCAAAAATACAAGCGAAGACAATTGATGAAAAAAAAACAGGTTATTACGTTGACATGTTTCTCAATGTAATTTTCGCATCACTTCCTATTATCCTGTTCGTCTCATTGTTTTCTAAACATTCAGTCGACGTTTGGTTATGATTAATTACACTTTTTTCAATCATTTTAGCATTTAACGTCCCAATTGAAAAATTGAAATAAAATCACCTTCTTCTTCAAATTAAAAATTTTGCATTGACGACCTAATCGTTATAGTGTGCCTACGGCATGACACCTTTCGTGTTAACGAGGCGGATAGGAACGGATAGACAGAGACTGACATGGGATTGGGAGGGAGAGAAAGAGCAAAATTAAGCTCGATCCATAACTGATTTAATCAAAGTCGACATCATTTGCTTTGCTATCTAGCTTTTTTATGGTAATATGTGTGTCAGTTTCCCTTTGGCCATGGCTCATATATTAATTAGTACAATTATGTGACATTGGTGATTTTGCTCAAATTTTCAGCCAAAGACTTACTAAACCGAGATTGATGAGATCCCCTCGCTGTTGCAAGCTTTCATTGGCATTGTGTCGCAAATACCATCACAAATTTAGGTATGGAGGCCACATGATGTGAAACTAAATGCACTGAAATCGATTCATCTTCAGAGGTACCTTCATTCATTGGTAAATGCTGAAATATACGATGGCATTGCATGGTATCCAGCATTGGTGCATTGTTGTCTGATATGATGTATAGCTATGTGACTAAGGAGAATTTTATCAATAGTATGTTGAGAATGATCGTAGGGAATTTTTTATCATACACTAATAATAAAATGAAAAGGTTCACGGATAGTCAAAACGACAATCAGTCACGAATATGATGTAGCATGACTGGTGAAATACTGCGTATTATATTACCATGCCCTGCCCGTCGCATTTTGATTGGTCGAGCTGAATCACGTGACTGACCACAAATACACAGTAATGGTTTGTTTACATGCCCGTGAATATGAATAATAAGATTAACAACTCAAAGTATCGTAACTTTATAGCTCAAACGTAAATCATAATCAATCACAAAATAAAATTGAGCACTTGTAGGTCAAGTTGAGATACTTTTTTCTGAAAACATTTCCGGATTTGCCAATTTTTATAGCGCGTGTGACAGTGCGTCGCGTACTGCTCAGTTTCTGGGGCCAAGTTGTTCGCTCCTGAAATTTTCGGAAATTTTGACGGTTTTCTTGGGTTCGCTGATAATATAATGGAAATAACAGACTCCGCTCTGATCATTAACGTTTATTTGTGGGCGTGGGCTCGAGGAAAGCCAAATTAATGGGCTTTGCAAGCCTCGCCCGTTAAGTTTTGGCTTTCCTCTCGCCCTTGCCCACAAATAAACGTTAATGGTCAGAGCGTCGCCCGTTATTTCTATAGTCTATCATCACAACGTATTATTAAAGTTATGCTATTTAAGCAATAAAGCACACCCAGCGACGGTATACCACGAGATTTTGACCAGTTAAAGACATATATACACGAGCGATTGCGAGTGCATATATGAAGTGAACTGGTCAAAATCGATCGTGGTACACCGTTGCTGGGTTTGATTTATTGCTATTATATCATAACAGTATATTGAATTCTGGCATGGAACATCAAAACAGGGTGGTTTTTGATCAAGCTGAGCTTGCACGTATGCCAGCCTTGGTATATCGTCCATATACCACGATTATTTTCGCGTGTCGACCAATCAGATCACTGCAATTGCGCTATCAATATACTGGTATGATATAATTAAGAATCTTTCATCTCAATGATTTGATATACCGATTACAGACACAATAAACCCGGTGATAAACTGTCCATTGAACCTGTCGGCATCGACCCTCATTTGTATCCATTTTACGCCAGTGACATGGCCTCTACCTGTTGCCACTGATAATTCTCGCACTGTACACATACGCGGAAGCCATGAGCCTGGGAGCAACTTTCCAATAGGCAGTTCAGCTGTGTCTTATGAGGGATCGGACCCTTCTGACCTTCATAATTCTATTAACTACTTAAAGTAGAATTTGCTATTCAAAAATCGAAAGTGGGAAATATGTGCTGTTTACTTTCGTTTCAAGGTTCTGCTTGTAATTATGAAGAGAGTCCAATCTGAAATTACTTGTCATATTAGCTTGAAGACTAAGATGAAATCAGTAATGAACTCAGACTGTGCTGACACTATAATGCATGCTTGCAGTCTGTCATTACATTTAATTTGGTCATTCTATATAGGGAGACTTTATGCTGGCACTGCTACCCTTTTAGACGGGCTCAATATCACAGGCTGTTGAAAGTATTGACTAACATTGTCCGTTTTCAATGACTACCATTATTTATCCGTACGTCAACGTGGTATGTCCAGCTTTCTCTACTTAAATTCATCAGCAGTTTCTTCTGTATGGTCACTGTTTTTCAAAGTCACTTTTCCAGTCTTTCAGTTATTACTATTTAACTATAATTAATTAATTTTCGTCAGTATCCTGTCGATACACCAACGCACCAGTGACCGATCAACGGTTGTTACCGTCCTGTATTTTCCCACTTATCCTTTTTAAACCCGCTTCCTATTATCTTGTCTATCTTATTATCTTGGAAGCGTTCAGTCATTCATTAATCATCATTCTTTCATTTATTTATATTGTTAGCGTTCCATTTGAAAAATGAAAAAATATTTTTCTTCTTCTTCTTCTTCTTCCGCCAAATTGGATAGACGTTCAGAAGAAGGGCTCCTACTTGTTTTGATTTTCTACCAGTGAGAAGTGCCATACTTCGTCAATTGTCATCAGATTGCGTTGTGAGTAGTGTTTAGTTCTTTTTGGTCTTGTTTACGACTCGGTTTCATCTTCGACGAGGTGGATTTCCTTCGATTTTATTTTTTGTTATTTTTTTAACACCGTGGTCGGCAATATGGCCGCCCGGGAGGACAAGCCATTTTGGAATCTGACACGCAAACATGCTGTCAGGTGTACTAATAATGAAGGTGTTCCAGTTGAAAGCTATGTTGAAGAGATTGCAAAGAAAGTCGAAAATGAAAATGTTATTGCTGCATCTAGAATGAATAAGTCCTATGTTGTGTTTTTAGCAACACTTGGTAATGTTGAAAGCATTGTTGAATCGAAGTTAGCTTTGTTTGATGAATTAGTCGATGTGGAACACATTGTGAAACCGGCTTCAAAATTAATTCTGTCAATTAACTCTGTAAATGTTCCTCATTTCATTCCTGATGTTTTGCTGCATAACGAGAACATTAGCTGTGTAATTCACATCAAATATGATGATCGTTTTTATTCCGTTTATGTTTTTGTCGATGAGCTGCGTTGTTTATATTGTTGATTAAAAGGTCATATTCGTAAACGTTTTCCCAACTATAGATCGTCAGAAAACAACGGTAAGGACACAGGAAATGTTCAGAAAAATGATACTTGTGTCGACGAAAACTCAGGTCATATGAATATCATTGAAAGTCAAGAAAATGCAAATAAAGGTGCTGATCAGCATATGAATACCCAAGAATGAACACCTCCACTTCAATTAACGCCTCAAAGTCAACTCGCTTTGTTGAAAACAATGAGGCACAATCAGAGTCCGGTCACAAAGTTACATCTGTTGATGAAAATTCTGTACATCAAAAACCGCTCACCAGTAAAAACAGTCAACCCACCAATGCTCAAACAAAAGAAAAAGGTGTTAAGTCTGCTGCAAACGATGACGACAGGGTATGAACCCCTGTTCGCCTTCGTATTCTCCGCTCCCTCAACTCCAGTATTATCTTTTGATCCCCCCTTCATCATCATCATCTTCACTAGTTCAATCTCAGTCCCTTGAGTTTCCTGAGACTCCTTTTTTCAGGTATCAATATGGATGATTCTCAGGACTAATTTACGTCTCAGTCTCAGTCTCCAAGGAAAATTCTCAAAGTCAGTTATTTGGTCAGGAGTGAAAACATCAAACTAATTTGATGTTCTCAGCGAAATTTCCGATCATGATAATGAGTCTGTTTCTTCTGAAATTTCTGACTTATCAGAAATTCAGGAAAAGTTGCAAATCAAGCTGTCTAATTTGATTGAGTTTTTAGAAGACATTAAAGGCTCTAAAAACATGATAGAAAAATGTAAAGATTACTGCTCAGATACTAACTTACGCAGGTCAGATATTTTAACTAGTCAACAAAAAGTTCGTATCCATAAACTTGTGGCAAAGTTACAACAACATGTAAGACAATGTAAAAGCTTGACTTTTACTAAACATGGGAAGTAAAATCCTTCTTGTTTTTGCCTGTCTAGCGATGGAAAGTTTCATTTCTTGGAACGTAAATGGTTGCCATGATTCTTTGACGCGGTATAACATGTTGTCTTCGTTGAAGTCCAATCATTATGCTGATTTATATTTTTTACAAGAAACCAATTCTACAGTGGCTAATCAGGCTCAGTGGCAAGTAGTTTGGCGCGTGCCTATTTACTTCTCACATGGTACTAGTAATTCTCCTCGGGTTGCAGTGCTGTTTCCGCGAAACAAAAATGTTGTTGTTGTTTCTGCAAAAAGTGTCGTCCAGGGTCGTCTACTTTATTTGCATATCAAGATGGATGACACTTCCTTTTATTTGCTCAATATCTATGCTCCTTTAAGTGGAGATGATAGGTGTATTTTCTTTGAAAGTCTTCGTAAATTTCTCCTTGATTTTGATCTTGATAATGAAAATATTGTCATAGGGGTCGACTTTAATTGTACTCTTGTTCCTCATTTAGATAGGTCGTATCATATTGAACCACATTTAAAGTCTTCGCAATTTTTTCTTCTCTTGTTCATCGCTGTAAGCTTTCTTATGCCTGGCGTAATTTTTATAATCAGGCTCAAATTTTACGTGGCAGAGAGGAGAGCAAAAACGTCACATTGATACTTTCTTCATCAACAAGAGGTTGACTTCGAAAATTAAATCTGTGTCTATTGACTCTTCTGTCATAATCTTCCAGATTGGCGCAGAGAATAGTAAAATTTTACGCTCACAATACATTACGTTATGGGACGCAAGTGATCAAGCTGACGTTTCTTTGTTTGGACTCTAACAAGGCTGGCGCCACGAAATACCAGCACAGTATCGACAACATGATCTCGCTCATTTACACATTTGAAAGAATTACCCAGTAACTTATTTTTCTCATGGAGGTATTCTGCGTACTACCCCCATGTTCTATTGTGTTTCAACCTATCGTAATATTGAGCCGTTGTTATCATTTTAATTTATTCATGGCGTGGGTTTGAAACAAAAGAATTGTAGCAAGCCACGCACGGGCAAGTGATAATTTCTACTTTTGTAATCTTTTCTAATGTCGGTAAATCAAAGTATTGTCTTATTATATTCTTTATGGCGTCGGCATCCGACATAGCCAAGATACTGTATAAATAGACACACTAACTCAGAGGAAAAGGAGAACTGAAGGACCGATAACCACGGTCACTCTCTTGTGGAGTGACCGAGACAGGACATTCACTCAGAAACTGGAGAACTTGGACAACGGTCACTCCTCCTCTGTGGAGTGACCAAGACTCAACAGAGGACAAACTAACTTGGTCCGACTGGCACACAGGCAGATTCATGTATCGTTGACTCCGCCGCTAGGCGTAGTCATGGTTCCGTATTCAATAAATAAGTTCCAGTTATACATCAGCACTCGTCGTACAGATCCAGCTTCTTTCCTTACGTTGTGACATGGGGGAGATACCAAACCCGGTTCGAAGACTGACTTCGGGTCGTCAGTCACCTCTCGTCGCCAAGTGAGAAGCTCTACGATTAATTCCCCGAAGCAAGAATGTCACCATTGCCAAGCCGACCACTTTGCCGACAAGCGAGTTCCCGTGTTGATGGCATACCTTGTGAATTTTACAAAAAAAATTCTGGTCTCTCTGGAGAAAGATTTTCACCAGGTTTTTCAAAAGTCAATTTCCGATGGCCTTCTTCCAACGTCCTGTCGTAGAGCTGTTATCACACTCCTTTCGAAACAGGGTGATAACTCCCTTCTTAAGAACTGGAGCCTATCAGTTTGCTTTGCTCTAGTTATAAAATTTTCACTTAAGCTTTATTGCTTCGCTTAGAGCAAGTTTTGCAAGATATCATTCATGTAGATCAAAGTTATACTGTTTCAGGCAGACATATTTTTGACAATATTCATTTAATTAGGGATTGCACTCATACATAATGACATGAATCTTCCTCTTGGTATTCTTTCTTTAGATCAGGAAAAGCTTTTGATCGTGTCAGTCATCATTATCTTTTTCAAACTCTGCATGCATTCGGGTTTGGTGAAAATTTCATCAATTTTATTAAACTTCTGTATACCACACTGATAGTCATGTTCGTGTTAACAATTCCCTAACTGCTCCAGCTCAGTTTTCACGTGGTATAAGGCAAGGTTGCTCATTATCAGGGCAGCTGTATGCAATTGTTATTGAACCTCTTTAAACAGAATAAGAGAAGATGACAGTATTCAAGGTGTTATGATTCCAAATTCAAGTCATCGTAATTGTAAACTTTCAGCTTATGCTGATGACATTAATACTCTTGTAACTTGTTATACTGATTTTTTGAGGATTAAATGTTTGTTTTCTGTCTATGAGCATGCCAGTAATGCAAAAACTAACTATCGTAAGTCCCAAGGTCTTTGGGTCGGCTCATGGCGTGGGCGTGCTGATCATCCGCTTGAAATTCCTTGGAATAGTTTTGGTCTCAAATTCTTTGGTACTTATTTGGGCAAAGTAGTGAGTACTTTTCAAAAAAGTGGAGTGAGTGTGTTACAAAGATTGAAAATAAGTTATCTTGGTGGAATAGATATGCTCCTGCTATGTCATTCCAAGGCCTTGTTATTGTTATTAATCAACTTGCTGCAACTAAACTCTTTCATCGTTTAATTTACCTCTGTCCTCCTGCTTTTACACTGCATAAAACCCTATAATACTTACTGTATTAACATGGATTATTGCCTGTATTTTAGCTGAAGAGTGCATATACAGATGAATACAGTCAAGAATCCATTTTTTGTATTCAGCAAGCCTGTATTCGTGTGGATTCATGTGAATTCACTTGTATTATACTATAATACAGGCAACTCATTAATGTGAATTTATCTGAATTATCGGGTTTTCATGCAGTGTTAGCATTGATGAAATTCAGCACAAATTTCTTAATTGCTTCTGGCAAGGAAAACATTGGTTGCCAAGTCGAACAGATTTTTCTCCATTAAAGTTAGGAGGGCAAAATCTTATCGATCTCTCTTCACTTGTTAAAGCTTTCAGGTTAAAATATCTTCAAAGATACTTGTATTCAGGTCTGGATCATCCTTCATTTTTGTTTGCTGATTTTTATTTTCGAAGTGTTGACAATCTCAAGTACACCTCTCAACTATTTACAGTGAATTTTCAGTCTGTTCCAGAATTTCTACCTACTTTTTATCTTGAGCTTTTGAAAGTCTGGAAGTCATGTATTTTCCTGAGAAAAGGTGGACCCCTTTCAATCAAAGATTTCTTCCATGAAGCCCTTTTTTTCAACGATTGTGTTAATTTTAAAATCCCTCTTGATAGTACTCTTGTTAATCACTTTATCAGTGCTGGCATTACAAAAGTTGGAGATCTTTTTGACCCTTTCCAAAAAACTTGGCGCTCCCCAAGCCAGTTTAAGGCATGTACATGCCAACGAAGTATGTCTAGTATGCCAACGAAGAGTTTTCTCAATATGTCCCTTCTAATTGGCGGTTAGGCGGCTTTTTACTGCAAGCTGTAAGGTGTTCTTGTCCTTTTTCTTTGCAAATTTCTGTCGTTTTTTCTTGTTTCAAAGTTTGTTTTGCTTTCCCCATTCAGTGGAGATTTTTCATGCACCTCGCATCTTGCCTTCTGTCATAAACAAAATTGTATTTCTTTCAGATTTAATTGGTTTCTTTCCCATGTTGCAAGTGTTATAGCTGCCTGTTTGCCTTTTCACCAGTTCTCTCCGTCTTGCTCAAGTATCAGTGTCTTTGCCACTTTGCAGTTTTTGCTGGTTTTTAATAGTTTAACTTCCTCAGTACTTTCAATAATTGACCATCATTTGCCATTATGCATTTGTCTGAATTCATTTTTGCTCTTCGTCTCAAAATTTAAATTTGTTTGATATGTACTTTTCTGTACAGGAGATTAATTTTAGTAATAAACGTTCATTTGAATCTTCTTCATCTTTCAGGGTACCTAAGAAAGTGTAGCTTTTGAATGAAAACGATAGCTTTGACACCGTGCAGGATAGCTTGGGTAGGGAAACGATAGTTGGTGGAATGGAATCCGTAAGTTTGGTAATCTAAAACGATAGCTTTGAACATATTTTGATGTTGAGGGCATAAAACAAGATGGCTGACAGCAAAGGCAGTGGTAGCGGCGGTAAATATTTACCCGTTTTCGACAAAAAAGTCAGCAAGTTGTGTTGTGTAAGATGCTGCGTTCAGTGAGGTTCAGGTTCCATTACACCTGTGTAAAGTTTCTGCCCCCATTTTACAAAACTTGCAGAGAAATCACCGTTCCCGTTTTCGAAGTGAACAGGCTATTAGGACGTCCTATTCTAATACATGTACATGGATTGTGTATGTGATAGTGTATGAAAAAAGTGCTCGTGCATACATTGAAGGTAGAGAAGATAACTATTCATCTTATCTGAAGCTAACTTTGAAATCTTGGTAAGTCTTAACTCTGGAAAACAGATATTGCCAACACTAACGACTACGTCTTTACACTATCATATGCATTCTAATCCCTGTAATGTAGAATAGGACGCCCTGATAGCCTGTTCAGTTCGAAAACGGGAACGGTGATTTCTCTGCAAGTTTTGTAAAATGGGGGCAGAAACTTTACAGAAGTGTAATCGAACCTGAACCTCACTGAACACGCCATCTTACACAACAGAATTGGTGATTGTGTTGAGAAAATGGGTAAAATACTTACTGCCGCATCCACTGCTATTGCTGTCAGCCATCTTGTTTTATGCCCTCAACATCAAAATATGTTCAAAGCTATCGTTTTAGATGACCAAACTTACGGATTCCATTCCACCAACTATCGTTTCCCTACCCAAGCTATCCTGCACGGTGTCAAAGCTGTCGTTTTCATTCAAAAGCTACACTTTCTTAGGTACCCCTGATCTTAAATACCTTATAAATTTAGTTAATTAGGCAATGTGATGTGAAACTCAGTGCATTAAAATCATTAAGCTTCAGAGGTTCTTTCACTCATTGGTGATTGCCAGGCCAAAATATATGATGGTATTGCATAGTGATTTGTTGTACTACAGAATATATTACCTAGTGACTGCGAGGGAATTTTGTGGAGAGCAATTTGAGAATGATCGTAGAAATTTTGTCTCATAACTGATAATAAAACGAATAGATACAAGGATAATCAAAATGGCAGTCAATCACAAATATGATGTTACGTGATGTTAAACACTGTAAAGTATGTTTTAAAACGTTTTATCAAATAAATGCACAGTAATTTTAGAAAATGTCATTTCAATGGTTTCCTATTCCGATTACAGACACAGAAAACCCTGTAATCAACTGTCCATTGAACCTGTCGACATCAACTTTCATTGGTACCCCTTTTACGCCAGTGACGTGGCCTCTACCTGTTGCCACTGATAATTCTGGCACTGTACACATACGTGGAAGCCATGAGCCTGGGAGCTACTTTCCAATAGGCAGTACAGTTGTGTCTTGTGAGGCGTCGGACCCTTCTGACAATGTGGCACACTGTTCATTTACCGTAACTGTTGAAGGTAATTTGCATTACAAATATACGGAGACTTTTTCTTGCTATAATCATACCATTGCGTTCCAATCAGAATAAAATTAACAGATTTCTATAACTACTGCAATAGTGATAAGTAAGAGACATTAAACAATACAAACCAGACATGTAAGTGGAATATTGTGGGAATTAAAGAATATCGTAAATGTTTGTGTCTATGATAACGTTCAACCTTAAACTCTTATTTCTCTTTTTTTTAAAGAAAGATTGAAGTACATAAAATTTAGAATTATCATCGTTTACAAGTATTGTTACAATTGTAATGAATCTGTGTTAGTTGACAAGGTCATATGCAACCTTTTAAGACTATTGCATTTTGTCAGTCATTTTCATTGATCTACTCGCACCGAGCCACAAAATATAACGGTTTTTACTTGATTTAGCACCTTCTACGATTCCTGCTAATCATAGTGCCTTAGAGTAAGTAACAAAATACA
The DNA here is from genome assembly GCF_041260155.1 of Ptychodera flava. Classification (NCBI taxonomy): domain Eukaryota; kingdom Metazoa; phylum Hemichordata; class Enteropneusta; family Ptychoderidae; genus Ptychodera; species Ptychodera flava. The sequence goes on from NC_091929.1 coordinate 9,287,406, forward strand.
TCACTTAGGGACTAAGCAAAAATAGAGAGACGAGGGCTAGAGTTTTCCAGAAATGCCCCGAACAAAAAATAGTGATCCTTGTCCTGCGTGTCAGATAAATATAATGTCTCTGTTAACATGCAATTTTACCATTACAAATAATCACCTTATGCAAGACTAACTAAGTCTATCGCCGTCTCCGAAGCTAAACAGCTGTTTGTTTTTTCTAAATTTTTCCCAAATACATTTACACAGCAAAGATCAAGCCCTTTTTTGACACAATGAATGGGACAAACGAGATCTTGTCGACAAATGAAGTAAGTACACGTCCGTGACGACAATTCTTCTACACATTATCATGTAATGTTTACATCAATTGTACACACAGCTAAATAATGCTTTACGTATGTACTGAGAGCAGAAGTCGTTTATGTTTGGCTAAAACTGCAGTGGATTTAATTGTCCTTACTTAAGAAAAATCTCTCATAGTTGGGATCATATCAAGATAACGACATTGGTATTTACTTTTCGCCTCGCAAACATTGACGCTTTTTCCCACGATTTACCTTTGTTCTACTTTTGTTTTGCCCGTTCTAAAAACAACGAGTGATACACGGTAGAAACAGAATTTCAAATGTATTCAGACCAAATCAAGCACAAATAAAAAATCACCTAGAGTGAACTTCCCTTTAATCAATCTGATGCCCAACTTTACAGAATATTAAGTTAATGTTAAATATGTGACAATAATTTCGGGAAGAGATCCAAAACCATGACATTGTTGTTTGCTGAACGGGACAAACTATTTTTGAAACCTTTCATTTTTTCCCAACAGGTTATCAAACGTTTGGATGAATTGTCAAATTATGTAACTGGTCTTTATAATATGAACATGTCACAGGAGCAAAACGAAGGCATAGCAAATGGTAAATAACACCACAGACTCAGAGAATTTTAAGTTGAAAGCAATTCACCAGATATTTAGTGATAGGAAGTTCATGCAGTTTTACATACAGGCGTTTGAAATATATTATTCCAGATGGCATAAAATTATACTAAATTGAATACAGATGAGTTAAGAAACTCATGTATGTTTATTAAATTGTTTTACAGGTATAACCATCGAGGCAGTTGCACAGATGTTCGTCATGTTGAATGTTATAACACGGTTTACGAGTCTGTGCTTCATATTAAACAACCAAATAATGGAGTTCAATTCGGTGACCATAGTCGACAAGCAGCCTCCTTTTCATGACACACAAAACTGAAATTTAATAGAAAAAGTAATTTTCATTCAAATTTTGTGCTAACTTTCACTATCAAAATAAGTTTCTTTGAATATGTTCTTCTTTTCAGATATGTTGAATGCAATAGACGTCGTCGCTACAACCATTTTGTCTTCATTCCCTGAAGTCGAGAATAGCGGTGATGAGACTGTTACCTTCATACAATCATTGCTGAATACTGTGGACAAACTTGCGACGTTGGTACTTCTGAAAAAAGACACCAGTACTGGCCCCGTGCTACTTAACACTTCATCACTACTGTTAAATTTGGATAGTGGCTCGGCAAGCAAGTTTGTTAACTCATCTGTAGAAGTAGGCCCTGGGTACGGGTTTATTCTACCAGGAGATGACAAACTTGTTTTTGATCTAACAGACGAAGCAAGATCACTGAACAGGATAGTGAGTACATTTTGTAAATTCACAAACTGTGATACAAGATGTTATCTTCGGAGCATCGCGGGCAACATAGTTTTTATTCCAAAATGGTCATATCTCTCCGATGTCATTTAAGAGTTAATAGGTGCAAGGTCAGTTTTTGATATACCGTCATTAATAGAAAAAATAAATAAAAGCCTCTTAATGATGAATTCCTGTATCAGATTTTTATTGTATCAATTGCAGTAGCAGAAATCTGTAATAAGGAAGCGAATTAACATCATGATTGGAAGCTACCACAGT
>NC_091929.1:9594348-9809348 GCF_041260155.1 Ptychodera flava
CTGACTGCACGGTTTCTGGGCTGGAAAGTATATAGTCTGCATCATTAAAACAAACGACATTACCTTCATGGAGAAGAAGGACAACCAATTCCACAAAACCGCTTGAAAATGTCGACAAGATAAACATATTTGCCAATTGCAAGGCATGTCTTGATTCAAACTTTTTTATACAAGGCTAGCATAATAAATAGTGGGAACACTTTCAAGAGATAGCTATAGCTGTAGAGGACACTGTACTCAAAACACAATATGCTAATTATGAGTTCAACTTTTTACAGCAAATTTAAGGAGATAGTACTACTGCTACATTTGTTAATATCTAAATACGTCTGATAAGTAACTTTTTTAAAAAGCCACGCGTCATTATCAATTCTATATAACTATTCAGACACAGGTATTTGACGTGATGTTTTATACCCGTCCAGGAGAAATTACACATAATCAATGATGATAAACCAGAAGTATTGACTTAGATTCATCTGAATGAATCTTAAGTCGACACACGAACAAATTGTAATTTTCAGACTCACCTATGACCCAATGACATTGGTGAGTAGAAAGCTAGCTGATTGAAACATGATACCGTTTTTATTGAAGTCCTGTCGTGACGTATCAATTACGCCATGTCGAACTTTCCTGTGTCTTAAAGATATGAAATCATGTTTCGATTAGTAGGATTCGTGGAAAGTGTCCAATATAACATGTTACATGTCCAATTGATATATTCTTTGTGATCTTCATATTTTCCTGGCAGCAATGATATTCTATTATAGTAATCTCCGAGGTAGACTCCAAAGGCATTTGCACCTTAGGTATGGATGCAAGTTGACCATTCAAGGAGTACGTAATCGTATAATGTACATATTTGTAAGATTCGGTCTACATGAATTACTCGGAATAGATCGTGCAGATGACTCACACATACGCACTGTATCTTTACAAAGTCCATTCACATTTCATATCAGCAAAATGTCAAATACACCAACGCAGTTGATATGAATTTTATTCAATAGCATTTTCTGTTTAATTGAATCTATGCAATGCCGACACCAGATGGAGAGGTAATATTGGATAATGTAGTATCTTGAGTTTCATTCAGAACTTTCGTCAGTTCTTGTCACTCTCTCAAAGATCAGTGGGTCCAAACAGTCGCTCTGTTCCAATGGCTTGTCCTTAATGGTTAGAAGCACTGTGTTCTGCAAGCCAATAATCAGACTGCCACGTGTCTCTCTTGCAACGACACGCTTTGGATCAACACTGCCCGTATTTTATCCAGAAAAGCTAAAAGTTAGGTTTTCCGTGGGCATATTTATGGTATTGATATAGCCGAACGGCACATTGAAGCAAAGCCTTTACACACATCAAATAACAGTCGCTTCAGCCTTGCATACTAATTAGGTTATAAAAAAAGCCGAAAACAAAGATGGCACTGTTTTGTTCAAAAGCAAACTTGCTGCAAATATTTCGAAACGTCTGACTCACCTTAATAAGGAACAATACCTGCCGAATGTCATTGTCATTGTATATATGTAATGTTAAGTACCCATCCCTGTTATCCATGTTCACTATTCTCCGAGGGCAATAACATGTGACCTTTTTGCAAGGTAATATAATTTCAAAGTGTTCATGATATCGAGAGCAAAGTAACATAATTTTTTTAATGAAGGTTTATACGCTGAACGTTTCTCTCTAGTATCTTGGAGTTGATAACACAATTTTGAAAATGTAGATTAATATTTCTGACATTACGTACTTGACAATGTTACATTTTTCATAGTTATTTTTGTTGTGACGTACTTGACAAACTTGTTTGGAAATTGGGTGTTTTCTTAATCGCATAGAGAAGCATATGGTTACTAACTAGTCAATACTGTTATTGTGAATGCAAATACAGTCACAAAACCAAAATACGTTCGGCGGTTTACACCATCATGTATTCAAAGTTTAGGAACGAAGGGAAAACCAGATCAAGTTGATTTCGGGCATTAAAATCGCTAAATCAAAGTAATGATATTGTATTGTTCATATTTTCTTTTGTTCCATTCCCATTTTAATATTTCGTCCAAAAATTGAATGACTGACACATGATTGTATAAATATACACGAATCAAATCAAGGCATCACGAATTGTGGGCGGTGCAAACATAAGACTTGCTCTGCATTCGTTCTCGTTTTGCATATCAATTAGTTTAAAATACACCGCCTTGATATATAGCAGACAAACATTTGATAGAAAACATAAACCCTGGGTTCAGTGGCAAACATCACTATACACAGCAAAGTAAGTATTCTTTAACAGTTTTGATAATATTGAGTGTTTCTTGGGGAATTTCACGCATCACTAGCTGATCAAACATTTATTATAATCGCACTTAGTTTATCATTATTTTGTTTCCCAACGTAGCGTAGTAGACATGGACTGACCATTAGCCTGGTCTGTATGGCTATACAGCTTTCAAATAGGTGATAAGCAAGCAATATTTCAAAACTTTAGGGTAGATACTTCTATGGTGATCATTTGATATTCATTGTTTCTCTCGAAATCGATTTCGAAGAACTGCAGAGTCCGTCCAAACATTTTTCTAATTGCACATTAAATAATTTTATGTCGAAAATGTGCAATTATATTACGTAAACTCGCGTCATTGTGGATGATTGAATATTTACTATGTGTTTTCTTGCTGCACCAACACTTAGGACTCATCATTAGAACGCAGTTACACTGTAACAAGACGTCACTATGCGATGGTTTATGTTCCTGAGACTGGTCGTATCTGTTGTAATTCCATTCACAGGTATGTGTTCAGAAAACCATTACATCATTTGGTCAGAAGGCACGGATATTTCCGTAGCACTGTATCTTACTACTTTTAAAGTGTACTTTGTCAACGTTCTTTTTAAAAAATATATGTCAGGCGTATCTGTAGATGGGTAAATTTTAAGCTCGAAAATCGTGTAACTTTAAGGAACCATTACTTTAAAATACATTCTGTTGAAAGGTTTGCATAGTAAGTCTTCACAAAATTATTCATTCCAATTAGGATAGAGATTGAAGTTATATCTTGCTTGACGTTCTGTCCCTGTTGATAGACAAATTACTATACATTCAATAACATTGATTGAGGGAAGAGATTATGCAGGTTTTCATTGATATAACTCACAAATACCAGATTAAAAATTATTGTTCAAACTTGAAATGAAGTCAGTTATCATCAGGGTATCATAGAAACCAGAATGTAATTTTTTTCCGTCTATTTCATTTTAGATAGCACGTAATCTTTCAACGCAAGTAAATACTCTTACAGGCATCGTCCAAAAGGACATGCACTAATGCTTAGGCATATTTACGGATTAGCTGTGTCCATTCGCATTTCCATACCACCCACCCGCCATCTGGAATTATCAGACCGTTTCTTTGGCCCAAAGAATGGTCCCGAGCTATGCTATTATTGTCATGGCTCAGTGATTGGAAAAAAAAACTTCTAGAGAACGCTCCCTGTGCACATTTTCTATGGAAACGGTTGCTAGATTACGCGTTCAGTATCTGGACTCTCCATACTGATAATATAATGTTATTTTTAACTTCATAAATACTTTTCATGACACTATAAAATTCAGAGCTCTCTGCCTTTCCTTGATGTAAAACTTGAGATCGACGAAAAAGGAAAAATTCAAAAGGACCTGTACATAAACCCTACAGACACAAACCAGTACGTGGAATTCAATTCCGCCCATCTTCGTCACAAAAAATCTACATTCCATATGGCCAAGCCTTTAGGGTTTGCAGAATATACTGTAACGCCTTGAAATGATGACATTTTGACCTTTTACCGATATTTAGGATTTTATACTTTAACCTTTTACCGACTTTCATAACTTGTATAACTTTATGGTTTTATTACTCTTTCACGTTGTGAGTACACGAGTGACATTACGTGCAATGAACGTATGTCACATGAAGTTAAAACGTGATAATTTTGATGAAATGTATAAAAGCCGATGAATTTTTGATAGAAAGGGGAATGATTGAGACATTTTGGGAGAGTCTTTGCTGATCGATAATTGTATCCTGAGTACGGACTTGGTGCCGCTCTGCCTTAGTAATAAAGATCTGAAGTGGTGAGTTAACTGACTACTTGGTGTACGTTCCAGTTACTGATTACGATTCCCCGTAGTACCTCTCGGTTGTGTGACTTTGAGTGAGTGACGATCCATCGACAATTACAAGTTACGAAAAGTCAGTCGTAACAAATTGGTGGGAGAATCCGGCGTAACTGGAAAAACACTATATGATTTTGAGATCCGGACGAATAAATCAACGACGACTTATCAACATGGCAGAACAAGCCGAGGCACCGTGGATCAGCAATACGACCAGATTGGCGGCCTTCAACGACGCATGGAGTCTGCATTCCAACGCATGGAAGACATGCATGACAGGGACCGCAGAGAACGGGCCGAAGAAATGGACAATCTAGGTAGGCGATTTCATACTGATAATGGAGGGGTCCATATTATGCCAACGAAGTTTACTGGGAGAGAAAGTGACTGTCCCCACAAATGGTTAAAGAAGTTTGAGATGTTCTCTAACTTGAAACGGTTGGCGATTGGTAACCGGATTGATGTATTCGGTCTTCTTATGGCCGATGAGGCTGAGCGATGGTTTACGTCTCAGCCTGACGACGTCATACAGAACTGGGACGTCCTGAGGGCTACTTTCGTAGAGCGATTTGCGAAGCAGGGACCGAGATGGAGGAACGACCGAGAAATCCGTAGTATTCAACAGGGGATCGGCGAGACGGTAGAAGCCTACGCTGGACGCTTGAAAGACAAGTGTGACAGGTATGGTCGTACAGACGCTGAACTTTTAAGTTTTTTCCTGCAAGGGTTACGCCCTAAGCTGATGAAGTTCGTCGCGGGAAGAGATCCCGAAGATTTCAAGGCAGCGTTCGCGTTCGCCAGAACTGGGGAGCTGGTGGTCGATTTGCCGGATGAAGATCGACGATCAACGGCATCGCACGAATCAGAGTTAACCAAGGTCATGATGATGTTAGTCGAACAGAATAGACGACTAATGGAAGAAAAGAACGGAAGCCAGCAAGCATCAGCAGCGGCAACGGGGCTTCAACCAGCGGCAACGCCTAGGGAAGATACGGTACGTGACCATTTTTCAAATGGTTTTGATAATTTTAGTCAAGGACAGAGGGGAAATAGATATGACGCTAATTTTAAGGGTGGTCCACGAAGTTTTTGCCATTAACCTTTTACCGACTTTCATAACTTGTATAACTTTTATGGTTTTATTACTCTTTCACGTTGTGAGTACACGAGTGACATTACGTGCAATGAACGTATGTCACATGAAGTTAAAACGTGATAATTTTGATGAAATGTATAAAAGCCGATGAATTTTTGATAGAAAGGGGAATGATTGAGACATTTGGGAGAGTCTTTGCTGATCGATAATTGTATCCTGAGTACGGACTTGGTGCCGCTCTGCCTTAGTAATAAAGATCTGAAGTGGTGAGTTAAACTGACTACTTGGTGTACGTTCCAGTTACTGAAAGTATTACGATTCCCCGTAGTACCTCTCGGTTGTGTGACTTTGAGTGAGTGACGATCCATCGACAATTACAAGTTACGAAAAGTCAGTCGTAACAATACTGTAGAACGGAATGGAGAGACCAACGACTTTCGGAACTCCACACCTATCTTGTACATCGGAGCTATCCAATTACACTAGAATTCAATCAAAACCATCTCGCTAGATTCATCCCTACAACCTAGCTATTCCAATATAATAACAAGACAAAGAAAACAAGCAATTTTCGATCTATGGCAACCAAACCTCAAAACAATCGTCCAATCAAACTTCGATACTCGCCAAAAATCTAAACAATATACCAAGGCCATTCCCATCCTGTCGATAATATGATATCGTGAAACACAAACTTGAGGGGTCTGTTGGTGAACAATAACTTTAAAACTTCAATGACGGAAGTTGGGTTGCCAAGGGGTTGTAATATCTGTAAGCAGAGCGGTAACACGCAAAACGTTAACAGTACAACTGACAACACTATTTATTCTATAAGAAACAGGCTTGCTTGTACCAGCAACAACATAATGTATTTCATAACTTGCAGACGATGCAAAAAACAATACAGTGGTGAACAAGACTGCACTTAGGCTTCGCTTTAATAACCATCTTTCCACGATACGTCATAAAAAATACACCCCTGTAGCATTACATTTTAATCAGAAAGAACATATCATTGATGATGTTTCAATGAAATGTATCCATACAAGTCAAGAAACAAGATGATGAATTTCGCAAATAACTTTGCGTTTACCTGTAAAGCGCCCTCTATACGCCCTACCAAACTGTATAAATTCAGGTTTTCCTTTGTTCTCACTGATACCGTTTTCCATCACCTGGTATCATCAAGATGAGTCCCATAGCTTATCTGGTAGGTTCTTTTCTGTATGCATGACATGTCTTTTCGATTCAGATAGCAGTGTAATATTTTGATAATTAAATCCACTTCTTTTCTGCATCTGTATCACACGCTACATTTTCAAATCTTCTAAACAAGCAATGCCATTTATCTGACTTCTGTGTACGCTCAAGCGAACAGATTCCACTGTTATCCTTGCGATTGACAGGTATATTGAGATTTGTATATTTCATTACTCTAGATGTACCAGAAGAAGTTCTAGCTATAGAGCGAAACGTCGTACGCAAGAAATACATCTAAGTATAGACGAAACAACCAAAGTGTGAACCTGTTGTTCTTTTTAGATTAGAGAGAGAGAGAGAGAGAGAGAGGAGAGAGAGAGAGAGAGAGATAACAAATCTAAAATAAGGCCCCAGGCGAGTTATGGTGACGTCAAGTGGTACTGGCTGTTGCTTGCCAAAGATACGGTTTGATCACTCCAGATGACGGAGTGGGACAAGTGGACATGCCAATGGACATAGCTATTCCATAAGCATGTCTCAGTATAAATCTATTTCCTTTTGGACGATGCCTATTAGGAGAATTGATTTGCGCTGAAAGGTTACGTGCTGTCTGAAAAATAAATAGCCCGATAAAATGAAATTTTTATCATAGTTTCTATGATGATTATTCATTCCATGCTGATTACTCACTTCATTTCAAGTTTGAAAAATCATTTTTATTCTGGTTGGGAGCTTTATCATGGAAAATTGCATTATATTTACCCTCAATCAACGTCATTGAAACTATTGTAATTTGTACACTGGCTTCAGGACAGAGAAACGATTATGTGAAGAACAACTTTAAATTGCAATCTGGCGTACCCATTGTTTTGAAGCATATGACCAAAATTTTAGTGATCTGGTTATTTTGGCCTTCTACGTCTGTCAGGTAGCTATATTGGCCAGTTCATTCTGTTTAACGGTGCGGCTCTTTGCATGTGTGGTCGTATCATAGAATTAATGCCGTCACATTGTAATCGCATTTCTTACTACTCTCAACAAATTATTGAATGTAGAATAAATATGCTAAGATAATATTTTTATATGTACACAAGTTACAGCTAAAAGTCCCCTCTCCTCTACCCTTGTCCACAGTCCCTCGACATTTGTGGAGGGACCGTGCCTTGTTATTGGTGTTATAGGCAGTTGTCCCAGAACACGATTGGAACTAATTTGGATGGTGAAGTAATGCTGATTTAATCTACAAATATAATGTCATCTGCTTTTCTTTCCATATTACACACTTGTTTTTATGAGTGATTTACAATATCGTAACAGTCAGGTATAGGGCACCTAACATTTTGAGAAATTTGAAATATATGAAAATCCAATTATCCCAAACTTTGAAATTAGTTCCAATCGTGTTCCAAGAATCTAATGGACTACGGATGATACTATCCATGCGCTCCAAATATGGACATCAACTGATCCTTCCTGCGAAAATGGGAGCTTATAATAGCGATGGATTATTTTATTACAGTCTGGAAAAACACTTGAGTTGACAAGTTCGGATACATATGTGGGCGTGTTAAGACAAATACCAAAACTATCAGCTTTGACGTCATGTATCTGGATGAAAACCAGTGCATCTGGTACAAAGGCTACTCCAGTCTCCTACGCTACTTCATCCCATGATAATCAGTTCCTATTGTATTCAACCGCTGGGCTCAAGCTCTTCATCAAAGGAACCAAAGTGACCACTGACTTGAAAGTTGACGATGGTCAATGGCATCACGTGTGTGTCACATGATCCTCAAATGGCGGCAACTGGATATATTATGATAATGGAGTCCAGTACACATCGGGTTCAGGTTGCAGAGTGGTAAATCCGTATCCGAAGGAGGAGTCTTATACTGGGACAGGAGCAGGACAAGGTTGGAGGTGGATTTGACGCATCGCAAGCTCTCATTGGCAGTATAACAGGTTTCAATCTGTGGTCTAGAGCCCTAAATAATGATGAGATCGCAGCAGTTTGGAAAGACTGTTCCATTGGTGGCGATATCTTTGCCTGGAATGTTGCAGATTTCAATATAAGTGGCGACGTAACAGAAACTAAGGGGAACTTTTGTGGTAAGCTTATATTTATAACTTTTTCGATAATCTACCCGGTCCGTTTGGATATTTCCTTTTTAAAGTTCTCACGAGGAATACCCTGAACAACTTTTGTAGGGTTATAGTATTTGGTGCCTGTGTCTATGTCAATCTCGATTGGTCCACATTTTCCCACAATAATCAAAAGTTGTAGCTAATCAATTACTATATTAAGAAAATAGAAATACAGTCATTCATTAATTTGGGTTAAAAAGTATGTTTTTTATAAACGATATAGTCGTATTTACGATACAAAGGTTTCTGAACGATACTATCAGTCCATTTTCAAAGTACCTCGTCTCTCTGGTTTGCTGAAATTTTACTTTCAAAGAATGAAATAAACCACTCAAAGTTCATTCCCCTTTCACATCCAATTTTGTGTACCTTAAAATGAAAAATGTTGGAGAGAAGCACGCTGATATTTCCGATCGTCTAAACTGTGATGTATTTTTTGAGTGTGACGTTTCGCTCTATAGATACATCTCTAGGGGGTGATGAAATGTACGGATCTCAGTACTGTACTGTACTTATAAAGTGCAAGATAAAAGTGAAATTTGCTCTATTTAGCCTACACAGAAGTTAGATGAATGATTTTGAAACTTTCAAAAAATCACTGCTTGTGTAGACGACTAAAAATGTAGTGTGAGATGCAAAGATAGAAGTAAATGTGACTAAATAAATATTACATTGCAACCTGGACTGGACAGAAAGAAACAAATTTAGACGGACATTCAGCATCATTATCATGATCATTATACATGACGTCGAAACGCCGAATTCTTGGACAATATCAGCTACCGCCGTGCCCTTGGAAATGGCTAAACATTGTGATTTTATGGAACAGATGGCAGGAGAAAATGAGTGCAGGCTCTGTGAAACGTTGAGTTCAAGAGTCGATTGGACTTGCGGTAATCATCGGCGACACTCATATACATCTACAAAATGTGCCATGTTAGCAAACTCGCATCACGTTCTTATGGTCAGTGAAATACGCGGCAAAAATGGTACCGACAATGGTATTGTTATGCTTTTCCTTTGAATCGATGGCATGTGCCAGGATATCGTATTCGAGCCTATGAAAGTTCATGTGTTGGTTCAAGATGTATATTTACATAAACAAAGCAGGCACAGGCCTTAATTGATTACAAGTGTCATTTACAGCAACACGGCTACAAACTGTAGCCTTGTTAGTATAAACATTATAAACTCTTCATGTCAGAATACTCTCCAGTAACTCTAAAAATGTCATTTGTTTTTCCATAAAACAGAAGATGTTCAGTTCATGTGTTATTTTTTACTGGCATAGTCACTTTCTTGTCATATATTTCAGTGCTGACGTTCTGCATCTCTTTACACACGTCAGTACTTTCTCCTATCAGTCCTTCGATCGACAGTCAGTGCGCCCTCTATTGGCGAATTCTACAATATGCTGATATGAATACATATGTATACATAATTTTATGAAAATTAATTTGGTTCGCCTAATTCCCTTCCACACTCTATCAGGCATTTTAATCTAAATTTTGCCCAACAACATTTTCATGTACATGTCCTTTCGAAAAACTATCGGCAAACACAATTACAATAATCCTTAAACGTTACTTAACCAGTTATGGAACATCCATTTGTTTACGAAAATGTGTAACTCTGTACCTCCGTTTTATGACCCAATGATGATTGTTAAATGAAATGGTATGTTGAACGGGAGAGCAAATGATTGTAAAGACTAACATTGGTCACAATAAGCTTAGTTGTCGTTTTGGTACTATTTTCATTATATATGTTCAAGCACAATATCTCACTGTTACCAATGAGTATATATTTGAAATAAAATATTCAGCTTGCCAAAACAAGGAATTATACAAATGAATCCTAATCGTTATTGAAAGTAACAGGACAAGGATAGCATCTCTCATGGCCATATACCGTCTGTATTTGCCAGTTAAAACATTGGAATATAGACATATATTGACATATGAAGAATAACTAGAAAATGTTTTCTGCAAAAAGAAAGTATTGAAAAGTAAAAGAAATTACACAAAAATTCGCATAGTATACTTTTAATCCAAAAGCCCCATGAAAGGTGACATTGAGGGGGTTGTCAACAATTATTTATCTCATACGCCCTTCGATTACCTGCGTGAACAAACCGGTGAACCATATTTTCTGATGACTTCCTGCTATAAACATATTCTGACTGTCAGCCCCAAATAGCATCAGAATCGAGAATGTGGCGCATCAGCCAATGAGAAACCTCATCAGACATCAAATCTGATAATCAAAATCAGAACTTGATACATATTATTCCGTCTAAGTTTATACAGCGAAACGCATTCCAGGCATCATTTTATTTTGTTTTCAGCAGTAACAGATGTAGTAATACCAGAACCGAATGGCGAGACTGTTAGGATACCATACTTATAGTACTCTGTTGTCCTCGCACAAGCTATACGCTCGCGCGGGGATGGCTGCAGATAACGCCGCAAGTTCTCGTCCCAATAAGCAGAATATGGCGCGCTTGTACTGTTTGGCATGGGCTTCTATCATATTATTATTTACATAAGGATCAAATGAAAACACATTTGAATAACCTATCACACATAGGATTTTTCTTCCCCTATACAAAGATGTTCCGTTTCCGATTTAAATTTGAATAATTAAAATTTTTTTTATATATCTTGGAAACTGTCTACGATTTTTGTTTGAAGCTCTTTGATGTTTTCTATGACGCTATAATTTATATGACTGGTGATTGATCTTCGGTGTCACAACATTTAGAGTATATTATAAAAAGAAAGACTGGGAAACAAATTCCGAGACACTTTCCGAGTTTATTATGTTTTAAAAATCTGGTCCTAATTTAGACAGGAAACATCGCAGTATTTTTACGGGGAAGGGTAAAAGCGAATTCCTGAGAGATTATTCATATTGACTGTCACATGATCCTTATATAAATAATAATTACAGAATATTAATCACTCAGCCTTTCCCAATATCTAACCTTTAAGAAATACATACTTTTTTTGGTGTTACGAGCTCAGTGTTTTGTATAGGATTCATTGTTGTTAAGGGGACAAATTTGTCTCGCACCTCTGAAAGGGGCATTATCGCTATCTTTTGACCCTTTTTTCACCAAACCTTGGTTCAGGGGTTTTAGGTAGCCCACCTAAAACCCCTGACCCGAGGTTTTTCTACACAGTGTAGGCAAGATTGGATGGAAGTTTGGTCTAAGTTGACCATTTTTAGACACCTTCCAATAAGTCGAACGACATCGGCAACTGCTCGTTTGCAACAATTTTGGTGAAAAAAGGTCAAAAGATAGAGATAATGTCCCTTTAAGATTGTTGACCCTTGTGACCAGGTCACAAGCAAGCGAATACAATTGCATGATTTGGTCTACCTTTTCAACAGTTTTTCCACAGCCATAGATATCATACTTTGGCGAATTCTCTTGTACTTCTTTATTAACATCACCGTATCATTATTTGCTATGCAGATAAGCCAGCCGTACACAAGCAATCTGAGGAAGGTATGTAATGACGTCAATTTTAAGATCAATCAGAATGCAAATCCTAATCTTCTCTAAATATTTTTCAAACACCATTACTAGATAAGTTCTGCATGATAAGTTTTCCATAATCAAACTCCAGGGAAACTGGAGAAAAGATCGCTCAACCCTCAATAAGAGAGTCGTAGAAAAATATACATCATTGAGCAAAACTGCAATATTAGTATTGTGAAATGTGTGCCATAAGTGCATCAAAACTTGCATCTCATAACAAATTTAAAGTATCTTAAGTCTAATATCAATGCTCATTTCATAACTGCAGCTGGCCAAACACTTGAGTTGACGAGCGCAGATACATATGTGAGTGCCCTGGGCCAAATACCAGCCCTTGCAGCTTTGACTTCATGTATCTGGGTAAAAACTAGTGCTGATGGAGCAAAAGCTACTCTGGTGTCTTATGCTGCTTCAACCCACGATAACGAATTCCTCTTGTACACAACCTCTGGGCTTAAGATTTTCGTCAAAGGAACCAAAAAGACCACTGACTTGAAGGTTGACGATGGCAAATGGCATCACGTGTGTGTCACATGGACTTCAAATGGCGGCACCTGGATATATTATGATAATGGTGCCCAATACACATCTGGTTCAGGATTGCAGAGTGGTAAAACCATAACCGGAGGAGGAAGTCTTATACTGGGACAGGAGCAGGACAAAGTTGGAGGTGGTTTAGATGCAAGCCAAGCTCTTCTTGGCAGTATAACAGGGTTCAGCTTATGGTCTAGAACTCTCAGTGGTGATGAAGTAGCAGAAGTCTTTAATGACTGTTCCATTGGTGGCGATGTCTTTGCTTGGGGTGTTTCAGATCTTTATATAGGTGGTGATGTACTTCGTATAAGCGACGGTATGTGCGGTGAGTTTATGATATATTCTGTTATTATGAAATTCAGCCAGAAGCTGATGCTTCCGTTTAATAAGAAGGCAACTTATAATGTAGGTTTGGAAATCTGTTTGAGTGTTTATTTATGTGTTTATTTATAAGTTTGATTGTTTTGTTTTTTTATGAAAGGGGTCAACGTAATTTGTTAATGCTCTCATGTTGCCCCAAATTGTTCGTAAATCATTACCAATGGCGTGACTTCAAATACAAATGTAATAAGATGCAGATGCTTTCAATAACGAATGACGTTAGCCAGGAGTCCATGGCAAATGAAAGTGACAGATGCCTACACTCCCGTATTAACTTCAAAAATGCATATTATAACGTCGAAATTTATGAATAACTAAATAAGAACTAACGCATTCGACTTACGTCCTTGTGCATGGGGACTTGTTTCCGTGTTGAATAATAGGAAGTCTAAATTGCACCCCTTTCTATCAAAAGAACAAACGTGAAACCTGCAGCAAAAATAAAGCGATGATAAAAAAATGCCACTTATAATATTTGTAAAGATACTCAGAGAAAATAAATATGTACGTATGTATGTATGTATTTCTCTACGTAACCGTATGACTGTATGTTACGGTACGTAACTGTAAGTAAATGTACGTGACAGTGTAACTGTCGTGACTGTATGACTGTACTCGATATGATTCTATGACTGTAGGTAGGTAGGTAGGTAGGTAGGTAGATAGGTAGGTAGGTAGGTGGGTAGGTAGGTAGGGGGGTGGGTGGGTAGGTGGGTAGGTAGGTAGGTAGGTAGTTAGGGAGGGAGGGAGGGAGGCGGGTAGGTAGATAGGTAGTTGGGTGGGTAGTTAGGTAGGTGTGGTGGGTAGGTAGGTAGGTAGGTAGGTAGGTAGGTAGAGAGGTGAAGAGGTAGAGAGGCGGGTAGGTAGGTAGGTAGGTAGGTAGGTAGGTAGGTAGGTAGGTAGGTAGGTAGGTAGGTGGGTGGGTGGGTAGGTAGGTAGGTAGGTAGGTAGGTAGGTAGGTAGGTAGGTAAGTGCGATATGTATGTGCGTGTCCTTATGTGTGGATGTGTGTGCGTGTCTGTGTATGTATGGATGGATGGATGATTGATACTCATCCACAAACGCATGTCGTACTCATGTTTTGATTTAGTAGCAAGGTACTTGAACATTTAAAATCTTATAATATTTCTTATTGCATCCCTAAACTTAAACATATTTCGTGTAACTGGTATTACATTAGTTTTATTTATAGTGCCACTAAATATAGAATCCTCATTTTTTGTTCTTGAAAAGGCAATTTCTTTGTTCCCGGAATGTAAAATTTGGATGATTGGTCAAGTGTATTTCATATGTTGTCGATCTTTCTTTTCAGATAAACCAGCAAAAGGAACTGAATCACCAGAGAGTAAGTAAAAATGTCGACATTATGACCTATGAAATATTGAAATTGCATGAAATGGCATAACAAGACTCACAAGCTGTGTCAGTTAGGGTCAGGCTTTATCACTGAAACTTATTAGAGGGGGTTTAAGCTTAGGAAAACCAAGACGAACCCTCACATCTATCCCACATTATATTATTACAAAAATGTTTGATATTATTGAAAAGGGATCAGTGATATGAGTTATAGACGCTTGTGCCATTGAAGTATCACATTATGTATATCTTCGTGTGTTATTATTTTTAGCGTGTGTGTATCCTGTACCAGTATCGAACGTTGCTCAAGGAAAGCTGGCAACCCAAAGCTCAGACAAACCAAATAAAGATGGCGGTGCTGAAAAAGCAGTGGATGGAAACACAGGCGGCGAGTGGAAGGCAAGTAAATCGTGTTCATGGACTAGGAGAGAACTTCAACCTTGGTGGAAAGTAGATTTGGGATCGTCGTTTGATGTTTATGAGATCAGAATCTTCAATCGACGAGACTGCTGTAGTAAGTATTCATATGAACTGCATTTGAGCAGTGTTAATTTGGCTTACATTCGTCGCTGATACACGATTTCTTCATCGTTGTAGCTTTTCTTCGCTGTTGCCTTGAAAAATACCTATGCTGATGAATGTATGTATGTATGTATGTATGTATGTATGTATGTATGTATGTATGTATGTATGTATACATGTGGATATGTAAATTGAATTATGTGAGTAAAATGTGAAATTTAGACTAACACTATTGATTGGGAAATTCCCTGGTATTTTGTGTTCATGTAGGACGGCGCATTCTGAACGCTCAGATCCGTGTTGGTGACAGCGCAAATTTCGAAGACAACCCCGTATGTGGTAAAATGGTTGTGGGAAACATGTTCAAAGACCAGCCCATTGTTATCAGATGTGGATGTGAGACTCCAATGAGAGGAAGATACGTCAGTCTTCAGCTGATTGATAAGACGAAGATGTTGAATATTTGCGAATTGCAGGTCATGACTGGTTAGAGTGAACTAAACATTATAATTAAATACCTATGGTTGGTTAGTTAGTTATTAGTTAGTTTGTTAGCTAGTTAACTTTAATAGTGACATGAGATATCGAAAACACAGAAATTATAGTATATTATAGTATAGACGTCATGATGATGATGATGATGATGATGATGATGATGATGATGATGATATTGTGGTGGTAGTGGTTGTATTGGTGATAATGATGCTGTATAATCTGTAGTTCTCAGTCACATCAATTCACTCAACTACGACACTTAAAAGTACCTTGTATGAAATTTTAAGTCGTCGTGTGACTTTTTTAATGAGGTCACTAGAATTATTTCACCTTTTATGTTATCTAGGACGGTAAATAAACAACATTAATGAGCATAACTATGCGAGTCGGCTGTCTTCTTGTCCTCAATAATGCCATTTCAACAACGAGACAACTCAGGCCACCCCCAATATTTACTAAGCATACATCAGCACTTCTCAGAAACGCCAGATGATCATAACAGGTGTCTGACGCATGAAACTCCCAACATTTAAGAGGGTTAAGGTAGAATGCGCCCTGGAGACAGACAGTCAGACTCTCAAACTTTTAAAATTCTTTTCTGATCCACCACTTGTGAACAGTTTATTTTAAAGATCTTGGTGTAAGAAAAATTTTCAGTCTTAGATTTTCAAAAAATGCAAAAATTTATTTTTCTCCATAGCGTTAACACAAGGGTGGCGGCCATTTTGAATTTCAAAGATCGG
This sequence comes from Ptychodera flava, assembly GCF_041260155.1. Classification (NCBI taxonomy): domain Eukaryota; kingdom Metazoa; phylum Hemichordata; class Enteropneusta; family Ptychoderidae; genus Ptychodera; species Ptychodera flava. The sequence continues at coordinate 9,610,529 of NC_091929.1, forward strand.
TAAATCTTTGGTAATTTGTTTCGCTAGTATCAAAACTTTCATGGTGACACTGTTTTGTTTTGTTTTTGTTTTTTGGGTTTTTTGGGTTTTTTTATTTTGGAAGAGCATGGTTGGAAGGTTCCCTGAGGAAAGTTTGAGCAAAAGTTTCAGGATTTCACTTTCGAGGAGCATACTACCTTGAACAATATTCCGATTGCACAATCTGTATGCAACAGCTTCGCTATTTTCTCGTGTATGCAGTTATTTATCATCATTCAGATGCTATTTTCAAATGTTTTTGTTCAAAAAACTGAATTAAATCACTTAATACTTCGAGCAGCTCATTTCAGAAATATATCGCGATTAGGGAAAGCAGAAATAATAATTTCGACGTCAGACTTTCGCACTTGAAAATTTCGTTGGGGCTAACCTTCTCTTTCGTCAGAGTACGGTAACAAAGGATGTGAAAACCATGAAAACAGTCAGAAAACGTGAGACAGGAAAGTGGCGCCTTTTTAAATAAATAACTGTTGCACGTGGGTGTGTGGCATGCGTACCATACAAAGGTAGTACTTTACACGGTAGAGGAACAATGCACAGTATCTCGTCTCTCGTTTGCAAGATAGTAAGAGTTCGTCATCTTTGCTCCACACCATTTGGCTCAATCCTACCAAAGGAGACTTGGTATTGAGTCATACACATCTCGATAGAAAATAATGTTTTCACTCTTTTTTTATCTGACGTAGATTTCGTGAAAATATTTTTATGGTATACGTAACAGCCGTTGGTGAATAAAAAAGTAATATGAAAATACAAGGACACGTTTAAATATACTTTGATGTAATGGTCAAACAACAGCGAACACGTAGTCTCCAATATAATGTAAAGCACAAAGGCATACGTGGGCAACTATATCACGATTCTTTCCATCGACTTACTTTCCTCAAGTGATTAATTGTATGCTTGGGGGACCAGGAGAGAGAGAGAGAGAGAGAGAGAGAGAGAGAGAGAGAGAGAGAGAGAGAGAGAGGAGAGAGAGAGAGAGAGAGAGAGAGAGAGAGTATAAACTCATGTTTTTAAACTTGCCCCTTTAAAATGGAACATAGAGAAAGGTAAGGCAAAACATGAATTTTGAATGTATACATTACGCATTACGAATATCACGGCAGGGTATTACTTATACAACACTCTTAGTCCATAATATCAAATTCCTGTAATATGTAGAAGATTGCAAGCAAGAAATAACATCGGGGACCGTTGTTATAAACTTTCAACTTTAAATATGAAGTTATCTTAAATGAAAATTTTGATTACGAAAGATTGGCAAATCAAAGCATTACTAGTATCTTCGAAAGTTGCTAATTGCAATATTTTGGTCAGACGCTTATATCTCATGAAATCCTTCTGATTGAGAACAGGAGTTATTCAATTAGGACTTATTACTACAGGCGGCATCTTGTGATCACAATACAAAAGCTGTATTATCGTCTCTCAGAGTCATGTAATATTTATTGGGGAGTGCGAGTGACTATGTTTGTTGTTGTGTTTAAGCATGTGAGGGCGCTATAATCAAATAGAACGGGGATAACAACGCCGCCCTGGAAGATATCCCAGAATCCACCACTTCATCTTCGCTTCAAAAATGACGGCCATCTAGCGATACCGCGGTAAAGACGCTAAATTTTCAAACTAATTTTAAGAGCCACTATGTATTTTCTAGTAAACTCATTTTCACGCCTACGACATTTTATTGCTTAATGTACAAGGCAGTGGTATTTTTTTAAGAATTTTCATTAGTTCTACGCATGAATTTTTTTGATCGAAAAATTGATGCTTTGTAAAGTTTGGTTAAACATCCAATGTATTCACTTTTTCCCGGACGTTTTTTGATGAAAGTCATATGGTCAACCCGGTCAATGTAGTATCATTCGACTCTTAATGGTACGAAATGTGACAAACTGTCTGCCGACCCCTATCGACCCCAGGCGTTTTCACGTAATTGGGGCTTTCTTTCTGCCTACTTTTAGCGATTTTCTAAAATGAGGACGCCTTATGTAAACATAGCCAGGCCGCTGGGCCTGCAGCTGGGGGCCGGGGCAGCAGGTCACCTCGACCCCTGTCCGTTTCGACCCAAGTAATTCACACCCTCTTGCCGTTGTTTGTGGTTAAATCAATCCCGGTGCCTTAGTCACTTCGACCTCAGTCACTTTTCATGTTACATGTACCTGACAACGTTTTAATGAGTACATTACGCAACTTGTTTCTGTGAAAAAAACTACTGGCTTCGCTAAGGACTGTGAAAAATATGATACTTGTGGGAGGCCTGGGGTACCCCGGCCCCATTTTCATTTACTGACTACGGAACGTGTCATACTTAAGTGGGGATGGATAAAGCATGTCATTTACTGATTTTTGGACTTGGCATTCGTCGTTATCGCAATTACTTGCCATGTGTGGCAAGATTGGATGAGCGAAGCCGATCCGCTTGCCTTGGTGTCTTGACGCCAAATGAGCGTATTTCCGGTTTAGGCGTTAGCCTTACAGCAATGCATTATAGGATATCTTCCAGGGCGGCGTGGGGGATAACCAAACGTTGGAGTCACACGGGATCTCGAATCCCCTATTGTCCGTGGAGGCGTTGATCGCTAAGAAGGCACGACTACCGTACCTGACCGGGGATCATGCATCTCAAAATTTAGTCTGGTTAATGAAGATGAGGACGGTAGGAATTAAGAGAACGACAACATAAAGAATGTTCGAAACAAATACTGTTGATAATTTATTTTACGCTGAAATATTCGAACTTTTACATCTGTTTTCAATTATATTTGTTTTAGGATTTTCTCTGACCCTATTAAGGTAATATGCACCTCGAAAGTGAAAGACTTAAACTTTTGCTCTAACTTTCCTCAAGGGATCTTTCAATCATTCTCTTTCAAAATCAAGAATAAAAATAGGGGGTCACCGTGCAAATTTTGGTACTAGAGAAACAAATTACCCAAGATTTACCGATATTAGAAATTCAAAATGGCCGCCATCCCAGTGTTAACTCTATGGAGAAAAATAAAAATTTTCGAATTTCGAAAAACAAAGCCGGTGAAAAGTTTTATTTCACCAAGAGCTTTAAAATGAACCCCCACATGTGGTATATCAGAAGAGAATTGTAAAAGTTTGAGAGTCCGAATGTCTGTCCCCGAGGTGCGTTCTACCTTAAGGCAAACGTTCGAAACATAGCACCTTCAATCTCCCTATAAATATTTTAGAGCGTCAAGTTCAACATTACATGTTTCCTGGCTTCTAGCTCGTGTCAGCCCTGACGACGATAACGTAAGGGCTATGGTATCAAACATAATCTCTTACTGTATCAATATGCTGGTAGGTCTAGAGTCACTCGATAAGATATGAATTGTTGATCACTAAAGTCTGTATGAAAACTTTTCCACGTGGCTTAATTCTCTTTTTCACTATGAAATTCACCATGACTTGGCGTTCTCACTGTGAAAACTGGTGTAGAGTCGGGGCAATTACAGTTAAAATCGATCAACAAGTCACATCTGCCTAAAATATTAATCCGTGCCTTTCCTACGGCGAAAGCTCGTCCTGAATTCAGTTTGACAATTCCCCTGCACCGACTTTCTAGAAACACCAGTCTTTTGATATTTGCATCGGGGACCAGTTATTAAAACCGCTGAACTTGGTTCATTCATGCAATCAATTACCAATAAACATAATCTAAATAAAAATATGATCAAAAGTTTGACTAAAAATGTTGCACAAGATTTTGATGAATTGATATGCTTTGAATTACCACTGTTAAACATTTAATCCCTGACAATCATGATCTCTTGCAGCAGTGATTGCTAGTTCCGCTGTCATGGTCATTAAGCCACACATTCATTTTACTGGTCAAAATGAAAACATATATAAGAAACTTGAGAATGTTTGTACAAAATGTTTCTCTGTGTGTTTAGAGAATACATATCCGCCTTTTGTGTAAGTGAAGAAGATACGAGTATTGAACTACTTTTGCTCAACATTGTCTAACGAAAGCCTACAAGTCGATATTCTTTCGAATCAGTTGTCTGTAGTGACAACATCTTGGACTTTTGAGAATATTTCTATTTTCTTATTCTCCAGCCAAAGGTATATAATAATAGTCGCGCCAGCGGCTTACTGACTACGCATGCGCATATTCATAATATACCATGCGAGTAACCGGAAGTGTACCCTACTTTCATGGGCGCCGCCATGTTTTTTTGAGTACTCGTAAATAAAAAATATTAAACGTGCAAATTATTATCTTATAATATGCCATTTATAAAATATATCTCTGGTACAAAAGATCGCACAAAAAATAGAAAAAGGGAGAAAACTGTCGTGCATATGAACGGGGGGGCGCATACGCAAAGAATGCTGGGACTGAATTTTAGAAAAGCGCTCCCTGTGTCAATAACTAGATTCAAAAATTGCCAGTTTTTAGACGGAACGCTATAGTTTTCAGCTTGCAAGTGGAAGGTGGGCAGTGAGGTTACCGTTGCAATGATAATGATAAGTCCCTTGTTTAACACAATAGGCTGTTATCATGGTAAAAATTGCCAATTTTTGTCCAACATTTTTGCCCAATACAGAAAATCTATACCTGCACTGCTGCCGGGTTTGACGTCGTGTACGTACGTGAACTGCTTTCATCAGAGGGAAACTGGGCATAGTTGTCATATAAACGTGTATAGCAAGTAAAAATTAATTCTATTTTATCATGAATCAATACAAATAACATTGCCAATCTTAACCCCTGGCGCGATACCAACGGCTGAGCCGTATATAATATTATAAAGTGTATGTCTTGCTAAAAACTTGATAAATTCTCGATCGAAGTCGAACTCAAAACGTATGGCACAGAGTCACTTAGCAAAGACATCACAGGGAAATCACCTGCGAAATCTCCCCCCCCCCCCCCCCCCTTTAAGTGTGGTTCAATAATCAAGCTAAGGGACTGATCCCAAACAAGAATTCCTTTGTCAGCCAAAATACACCCACAGACAGCAAGACATGCAAACCACTGGCAATTTTGACAAGAAATTGAAGCAGATACGCAGCTTCAAAATACTGGAAAATGGCAAAAAAGTACAGCTGACGTTCTCTTCTATGACCGATCCGACCGCGACACGCTGTAGAGTTCAAAAGCAAAGTTTAACGTACATACATGTTTTACCTCTCACACAAACCTTAATCAAAGCAATGAACGCATCACCGAACTGGGCTTCAGACAGCCTCGGGGACAATTTTGTCCACCAGCAAAACTACCCACGAAGGAAGAAAATTCGGAAAATCGTGTGGAATTATGCAATGATATTGTTGACACATGGTCAACTGAAAGTTTGATTTCACACAAATGCAACCTGTATACACGCTATGCGTATCTCAACGTACTTTAGTGGCAGAAGAGAAAACAGTTGTTTACAAAGAGAGCAAAAATAATGCACTTCAAATCACATAATGCACATCAAAGCACATCAAATGATATAAGCTGATGGGGTTGAATTTGATAGTTTATTTACAATATACCTTGTATTCATGTCTAATATACGATTGCTGTGAATAAAAACAAAATCATCTGTTTGGGAATAGATGACAATATTTTCACTACTACTATACTGGTAGCTTTTCTCAAAATGAAATGGCAATTACCGGCACAAATGAGTAATTTTACTTATATAATTGTAGGAGTGGCATGAAGCTGACGTAACAGAACCATAAGCCAGTTAATCAGATAGCTGACTTAACATACCAGTCACATTCAGACTCTTACACCCACTCCACTCATGGTAATCCATTTTAATTCGAATGTCTGTTCGTCTTACCATGCAGTCAGCTCTGTTTTGCGCCATAAACAGAACATTGCGAGACCAGCGCCATTACGTCTTATTATTTGGCGATTATCATTTTTGTACGCAATGCCAAGTCACAGCGAGCACACGGCAGCGTACGACACGTGCAATACCCCATTATGACACAACACGCATTACTTATAACTTGAATGTATTATACATCATCTAACCATGGTTTAAACATTTTAGCGCCAAAGTCTAGTTTTGTCACCTATATCAAAATATACACCAGTCAATTTTTTCCCAATTTTTACTAAAATTTTGATAAAAATCTGAGGCCAATAAAATGTGATGCTCATTTATTCCAAAATTGTCAAAAAGTTAAATAAAAATTCACAAAATTGGTAAAATGTTGCATCGATATTTTAGGTTGGGAAAATTGCACAACTCAAAATGTTAAGCAATAACCCAGTCACAGTCGGCTATTCACAAGGTTTGCATGAAGTGCGCGACATAACACTTGGCCAATTTTATCACTGGCTGCAGTCGTGAGCTCCACAAAGAGTTAGTTTACCCACAGATCTCTTTGATTTCTACACTAAGACACCGTTTGCGAAAGGCTTATTCAATTGTGTTACTTTTTGAAAAATTTTCAAGATTATTTATAAACAGTATGCTCCAAATGTATCATGTATTAAATTCAAGAGTAAATTGAATAAGAAGTCGATAATTGTAGGTGATTTAATTGCACACTTTTCAAGGTAAATTTATCGGCAACTTAGTTAGTCCCTTTACTGTACCTGTCAGAAATGCAAATTCCCCAGTCTGTATGAATCAAGGAGAATTATGGGTAGCAACGCTTACCGTGAGCTCTTGTCCAATTAGAATGAAGCATTTGCGTACACGACAACTGATACGATAAAATCATCATAACTACTGCCGCTTAACCTGTGACGTAATAAGCCAGTCATCTAACATGAACAAGAGAACTGAACCTGGAAAGCTGGGCTATCCCTATGCCATCCAAAATTTTCTGAACAGTGTTATTGTTTTGCGTTGTTCAAGGCTCTGTACTGTACCATGTAAAACTCTGCCCTAAGCGTGGAAAAAACCCAACACAATTTAATTATCTTCACTTCATTTGATGCTCGGCAACTAGAAATAAAGTTAGTGATGCGAATGAAATTTCAAAAATATGGTTATCCTCAGTATTGTGATTGTCGCCCAAAATGTACCCTGTTTGGAAATTTCAAATAAAATCATGAATATTTGCTCTTGACTTTGAAAAATGAATATATATATATATATTATATATATATATATATATATATATATATATATATATATATATATATATATATATATATATATATATATATATATATGCAAAAACAGTACAGAGTTGTCAAAGTTTGTATGGAACTTAAGAAGTAAGGACCAAGTCTTTGACATTTCGTGGTCAATTATTGACAAAACATCGAGCTAGTCTAACATAAGCGAGCGATTTAATCTTTGTATATCAGAAAAGCTGCACATTATCAACGCTGGCAAATCTACACTGTTAAACTAACGCTCTGAGTTGGTTCCAAGATATCGCCAATAAAACAAATATTTTTATCAAATTTTAACACCACCTACAAGTAGAATTGAGTGTTGCTAAGAATCCTTTCACTCCTGTCTGAAGATTGCAGGATGCATGAAACTTAAGTAACATATATATATATATATATATATATATATATATATATATATATATATATATATATATATATATATATATATAATCGAGGAATATGTCCGCCTTCTAGAAACTAATAGCACAGATACTCTCGTCACTGTGCTTTCTATTGTGCAAGCTGTACAATTTATTGTGATATTCAGTGTTGAATACCATGTAAATGTTCATCATCTCTTGGCTGTGGTTTTTGAATTCAACATCAGATAATTTGGGATAATTTGGTTTCTGGAAAAATAATGGAAGATATTTTATCAAGCAGTTTACGACGTCGATACGGGCTGTATCTTTACTGTACGTGCAGTACAATAAATTACGGTTGACGACAATAATCGAGACACATGGGTACTGACTAGGTATTTACGCCAAAGCAACCAGCACTTTACTGAAGTGGAGTTGTGCAGAGATTCTCCAAGTGGCTTTGTACTGTCATGGAGAAGATTGTACAACTGGTACAGCAACAAATCGCACTAAATACTACTATTACGTACGGTTCTTTTGTGTTTTGTCTGTTGCAGGTATGACGTCACCAGTTTGTGGCCACTAACTCTTGAATGCTCAGCGACTGAAAGTATAATATAGGAATACAGCGGCGCATCTATGTATGGATGAATTCTTTCATTCCTTTCCCGTCAAACATCAAGATAAAGGCTGTTCCGGTAAAAATGTACACTCTATTTGAATATTTTTGGGGTGAATTATATATGGAAAAATAATTCGGAGCGCCCGCTGCATTCTTGCAAGCTTGACCGTATTGGTTAATATCTAAATATTTCATCGTCAGACCTGTTACTGAATATGTTCAGCATGTGCGTTCACCAATCCTCATGTGGTATTTAAGTTGCGGGTCAGTCCTTAAAATGCAAATATCATAATGGTTATGTGTAATCTCATCTTGCTCATTACTCATCCCTTTAGCGGGAATATTGATCCGATCTTAGTGAGATTACCAAGAGAAGCGACTAAACGTCGTATTCACAGGCTGAGAGAAATAGGTTGGCAAATGTCCTTCACAAGCTACCTTGTTGTCTGCTGTCCCTGCCGTTGCTGTGTCAGACTATAGGCTGTTGAAAGCCGCTTTGGCTTTGGCCCTTCACTTCGCTCGTCTTTTCAATCACGGACATTCGGATCTTGCTGACACAGTATTGCGGCTTCGGAACCCGTACATCCTGCATCTGGATGTACTAGCATACCACAAAATACCAAACAACCGCTTTCGAAGATATAGATAAAAACGGAATAACAACAGTCTATTGCTAGGGTAATAGCACAGAGAACTGAGTGACTCAAGTTGACGCGACAGCTAACGTTTCTTGACATCTATTTGTCATGGGTAGTAGACAGTGAATGTAAAATAAATACATGTATTGGCTAGTCCATTATGGCTTCTTGTAGTGTCATTTGCACAGAAAAGTCGTCATATGATGAAAATATATAAAAACTTTAATATTTTTTCCTGTTATTGTATGAAAATTTTGAATTCACCAAACGGTATATTGTAGTTACTCTCTTCCACGAATTGAAAAAAGCAAACAACAGAAGGTGGTACAGCTAGTTCATCCACGTATTTGCTGATAGAACCAGGGCAAGCCCTAGACAAACTACAAAGTTATATAAAAAACCTTCGAAGCTATTAATACGTTTCACACTGTACAATTAAAGGGAAAATAAACATTTACGAAAGTTTTGATGGTAGAATTACGTTAACTATGGTACACAGAATTAGATATCGGTCGTTACAGGGCAGTGTTTGTCTGCAGTATAATGATTTAGAAGACAATCGCAAAGTTGCGTCGTCACTCAGTCTTTACAATTTACGTCCTTCTCTTGTCATTTGTTTCATATCTGTAATAGCGGGATAGGTGTTGCGATGTAGCGCGTGATAAATCAACAACAAAACATGAGGGGGGAGAGAGAGAGAGAGAGAGAGAGAGAGAGAGAGAGAGAGAGAGAGAGAGAGAGAGGTCCGTGCGTTGGCTACAGCCAGTATTATATCATCAAATGCTGTTTCCTTCAATTGTTTTCTGTAAGGCTTTCTTTCGTTAAGTCTGAATCAATTCAACAGAGCATAGGTACCAGGAATATTCTGTACAACTAATTGCGTTTTTGTAATCATATTAGGTTGATTAATAAAAAACACGTGTACTGGCCACGTCCCCATCAATCCGACACAGGAAACCAATTCAAGCTTGGATGAGCTAATGCTCTTTTAATTCATTCCATTGTATTCTTCCAATCATCAAGGAAGAAACCCTATAATTAGAGCATTGGGTTCCCGTTATAACTTTGCAACGGTTTAGCTATAAGAAGCAAGTGCCTTGCTGTAAGTCAGAGGCAAGGCACCGATGATTCATCATTAAAGGTCTTGACATCATCTTTCTTCGATGAATTCCTACGGAGCCTAAGGAATGGGCTGCTCCACACATGGCAGAAAATTAAACCCGCAGAGAAAGAAAAACCGTTCAAAATTGATTCCAATCTCATCGTAAAAATGTTCACTTGAAGGTTAACCGATAAAAGGTTTAAATTTAGCGGACTAAGTAGATTACTCGCATTGTGAAATCCGAAAGAGAAAAACGTTTGTAAATTTTTGAACGCGAAATGCATTCGCGTTAGCATTCTGACCTCCCCGCCAAAGATCTAAAGGTTCATCCCTTAATGATCTACTTTACAGCTGGTCATGCCCGGATCTCGAACCCACCTTCGAGTGATTGAAATTTCAAAGCAAATTTACCAGCAGGGGTGTTCTTGTAACCCGGTTTTACGAGTGTCTGCTTAATCTAGGTTAAGGTGTCTGTATCACCTCTAACCTTTTAAAGATATTTCGAAAATATTCTGTCTTTTTTCTTCGATCATGGTACACATTAAAATATTTGAGATGTACTTATTATTTTTTAATAACCATGGTCACTCCATAAAATAATAATTGAATTATTTGAATCTGAATGGACAAAAAATTATTGCAGACATGGAGGCACGCACTCATCTGTCAATATTCTCCTCCTACGGTATGTTCAACCATTTTTTCCACGCCATCAAATACAGAGACACATGGCGAGGTCAAATCGCTTCACGGCATTTATAGAGGGGTCGGCATTTTCACGCCGTGAAAAGTTTTCCACTCCGTACCCTTTTGCGCGCGTATGCAAATTTCCACAAAATGCGGGTTGCCGGAAGTCAACCTACGCTTCCCTTCATATAGATATAGCGCATGTGCTGGTAGGCTCAACAGGTTGCGATCTCTTACTAGTGAACGCCACCTCGATGTAATCATCACACATAATGAGTTACAGATTTGATGGGATCTCGCTGGTACACTACCGATGCATTAAATATCTTGAGTGGAGTGAAGAGAACACACAGAACACCATTTTCCAATCACAGGCTGAGTTGGAGAATATTTCTCCTTTGTAAAATACGCAAATTATAACATTGTAATATAAAGCATAACATACATTATTATACACCTACGTCTGTCACATATTGAGTGTCATCATACAGTAACTTCGGTATCAGTGAACGTGGAGTGTAATAACATTGGGGTTATATATATATTGGACGCTATTTGACCCGTGACCTGCCAATAGTCTTATGTTAAAACATGGAAAACATGACAAGTTTCACTGTTTTTTTTCTAAAAAATTATGTCTGTAACAATCACTAGTTACGCAGTGAGAGAAAACGAGTCAAAATTTGTGATTTTTTGTAAAATAATCCTGCTTAACTACAATGTCTTCCAATGCAAAGCACTGCGCGCGTTCAATTTTCGCTCGCTACGCTGATCTGACGCGCTGAACGCGTTCCTGGTCTGCGATGTGATCGCGAGACGCAGCACACAACAGGGCGTTCTCAAAACGCTTTACTTTCGACTCTTGTTGTCGGATTTCGCTGCAAAGGTGTGCATAATAATTTTCTTTAAAATATACCTGATTCCTTTTCTGATTTCTCTTTGGTATTTAAGCGCCTCCGTCGGACAATATCTTAGCAGTACGAAGTACTTGGACATAAATCCCGGTATTTTGTGAATACCCCCGCACAGTATTCTCTTCAAATTAGCGAAAGTAGAGATTTATTTCTCGACATATCAAATTTATTCCTTGACATTGTGAAACGAACACAAACTAGCGCCTTAATTTGCTTGATGTGATGCTAATGTCAGCCAGTGTTGCGTCGTTTCCAAATGTTTAGCAAAGTTAATAGGCTACAAGTTATCATCACCGGAGTAGACCTTCCGTAAATTATTTAAATTTAGTTGACAAAATACTCTCAGGTTCAACTGTAGACGCATTGCTTAAGAGCTCAAAAAAGTTGTAATGTATGGCTGAACTGCATAATAATTGCCATCGAAGATATTCTGAATTTCCTTGCACAGTCCCTCGGCGGCGGCGGAGGGACTGTGCTCAGAGTTACCGAGCTGAGCTCGGTATTGACAATAAGTTCCGGTACACCATGGAGGTAATAGACGGACATCGGCGGTATCATTTGCACCGTCAATTTGGCCAATCAAGAAGTAGATCTCCTCACGTAGATCTTTTGAACCCAACCGGAATGGTCTGCAGCAGTAAATTTTGATGATTTTTTCACTTGTTTGTTTTTTTTTTCGTCAGTTACAGTTTCTTGTTCTACTCCACGAAGCATGCTGAGATAAACGATATTCAGTTTGTAAGCTGCATCGTTCTCGTGGGCAAGTGAATTCTGGTCCAGACGAGAATTCAAACATGAACAGTGACAGTGCATTTCGCGCGTATGCCAGCTGTAAGCTTACTGACAAAACTAAATAGTAAGTGTTTGTTGGGGAGTGGAACAAAAAATTAAAATTGACGTCAAAAACAAAAATAGAAAAAACATCAACATTTACAGCTACTAACCCTTGAGTGACGCAGAAAGACTCGTGTATACACAGATTTAGTTTCACCTTCAGAGTTTTAGATTATGTTCTTCTCGCGATAATTTTACTTAATCTCGCATCGCTCCTTTGAATATGAATTAAATATATTTACTATTCTGTGGCTGACATATTACAAAATCAAGTAAAAGGTGAGAGTCGAGATTGAAGGTCATACTAACATTATGAATCCTTGACGTTTTACGAGAACCGTGGAGGTCTGCTAGTACCTTCATGTTTGGACAAACGAGGAAGATATTTGATTTAGAACACTGCAGCATAAAGGGGCTGTCAGCTACCATCATAACGTTATACTTCAAAGCCACCGATACCGGTCGTAAAATTATTATGATGAACCAAGGACAAAAGGATGATCAATCAAAACAAAAGGACTTTTTAATTATAATTAGTTGATAAGCAATGCATTGGTTAACGTTGTATGTGCTAATTATGGCGCTACCAATGTAAAGTCGGCGGCGGCCAATACAGTCATCAACATTTTACAATAAACGAGAGCCGACTTTGAGGAGAATTTGGTGAAGCTAATGAAAGTGTAGAAAATCCGCGCGTTAACTTGAAGTTACCATTGTTGGCATCGGAGTTGACAAATAAATGGCTGACAGCGTTAATATCGAAAGCTCGGCGGTGAATGTTTTACACGACCGGGTACAGTGCTTTTTTTTACGGGTCATCAGAAAGCAAGGTAGTAAGCGTTTCTGTTCAGTGTGAGTTCCGTGGGCGTGTTGTAGGCGTCTCCGTAGAAACCATGGCAACATCGATTAATCATCCACGACAACGCATCAATGATTAGCAAACCTTGTGCTGTGCGTTGGTCGCCGGACAGAAATGTAAGCAAGTTCAACGACCAGGCAGTGTAGATTTCTCTCACGAGCACACCCTCTGTCATACACGTGCATTAGAATTAAGTGGTCAATTATACCAACAGAACGGCAAATTAATTCGCCATGTGCCAATACACGTGCGTTGTTGTGAACCTAACAGCAACAAGGCGTTCAAATAACAGGGCAGGTTGTTAACATAAGCAAACGGAGAGAGGAAATTACCTAGTCCCAGGCTGTACAGCAGCCGAATGATGTTCTTCTTGTAAGCCGTTTAAGTGCAGAAAAATTTATGGTTATGCAGCTTATCGACTTCGTGGTTGTGTTTGACGATTTATTGCTAGCATAGACTTTTTAAAACTTTATGATGGTTCTCAATACATTAATCTCGGACCCATTAATTTTCAGACATACTCTGAAAACCTATTATCAATATAATACATTGGCAGCATTTCTGTATATCTAGTTAAGGTAGCACGCACGTCGAAAGTAAACTACTTAAACCTTTGCTCAAACTTTCCTCGATGAAATGTTCAATCATTATATTTCAAAAATCAAGAATGAAAATCAAGGATCACCGTGAAAATGTTTGTACAATAGAAACAAATGATTCAACATTTACCGATATTTGAAATTCATTTTGGTCTCAACGGGTTACATTAACTCTATTGGAAAAACAAATTTTCGATTTTCATAAAAATAGGAGAATGAGAATTTTACTTACTCCAAGAGATGTAAATGGGCCCAGACAAGAGATAGATCACAAAGGTGTTTGAAATATTTGACAGTCCAAACATCTGTTCCCCGAGGCGCATTATACCTTATGTTGAAGCTAATGCTGTGCGTACAAAATGTTACGGGAGAACAACATACTGTTTTCAAAGGTGTTAGAGTAGAAGTAAGAATCGACGAGGCATAATATTAATTGATATATATTGGTACAATATAAAAGGTACTGTGAATCTTCAAGAATCAGTGATTTCACTGTGTCGTCATTCGTATCGTCAAGCCGTCGCTCACTTCCATGTTATCGGTTTAACATTTGTAATTAAACTGTTCTGGTACATAACTTCACTAATTAATAGTTCAAGGCTGAACAAGGATAGAGTCTCGAAATTTGAAAGAGGGTCCAATAAGCAAGTGTACTTGCTGACCAGCATAATTCTGTTGGGCCACAAATTTGTTTCAAAACGCGTGCCGCGCGATAATGTGTGTCGGGGGGTTTGGTCTTTGTCGGGAGGTGCGGGAAAGCTTTTGTGACGGCTCGGCAAAATGTTGTGACGCGTTGCGACAAGACAGGTGATTCACACCTAAGATGGTGTGCTAGTGGCAGAAACGGGCACGGGTTTGGTACCAAATGCACAACGGCTTTTACGTTTTGCATAGAATGTACGATGACAAATTACGACGATATCAATCTTTTATAGTGGGAACGTTTGTAAATATTAATTGCATTACAACAAGAAAAATAACACCTTTGAGCGCCAAAGTCAATTTTTGTCACCTTCACAAAATATATTCAAGTCAATTTTTTCAGATTTTTGTCAAAATTTTGATACAACTGTAGCCAATGAAATGTGATGTCCATTTGGTCCAAAATTATCAAAAAAATTCAGAAAAATTCAGAAAAATTAGAAAAATGTGGCAGTAAAATTTTGGTGGCAAAAATTACAGCGCTCCGAGGATTAGCTTCCTCGCGAATCACCGATGTAATCTCTTTTTAGTCCGGTTTCCATTTACTTGGTGTCCGTATTACTTCAGATCAGTTCTCGTAACCTCTACAGACCCCGAAACACATCTCATATCATTTACACTAATGGATTGTACCACGGAACTCTGATAGTACCAGTATCAAACCCGCTGCAATTGTCGAGCGCAAAACACCTTCCACGATGCGTCTAGTATGTACTGGCCTGTGAAAACGTGCATTTTATGATTGAAATTTTACGGACGCTTCACTATTAGGTTTGGCATAGAGCTACAGCTTGGTTTCAAGCGTGCGACAAACAGACACGTGGCATGCCAGGTGTAGTACTCTATTTCGTGACATAAAAATCGCATTAGAATGAAAAATTAACAAACAAATAAAGACTTTTTGTCGCTTTGTATACTTTTTCGGATACCTGAAATACCTCGCTTGGGTACTAATATATATCTACAACATATATTACAAAATAATATTGAGTACACAACATTTTTTCATAATTCTTTTTTATTTTAGATGTCTAGATTTTATACTTCGGTTAATGTCGTCACTTCCGGGTGGGTGTTTTCTAAGTTAAGCACTTTTCGAGTTACAGGCAGAACGATTTTTTGAGTCATGAATATGTTGTATCATCGTCATCATACCAACGTAAGCGGATATGAAAGGCGGAACGTCCGTGTACTTGATGTAATAGTTTAATTAGCCACTTCCATGTTTATTGCCATGGCATACCAGGCAATTTGACGGACGGTAAAAGTAAGCTTTTAAACGGTAATTAGAGCCATTATCATCAATTAACTGATTCGATTGCGCATGTCCCGAATGCCATTCACCGGGTATGACAGATAGCAATCAGAATGCATGAACCCGCAATAATATCGCCCCTTTTTCTCCGATATCTCTTGAAATATTCACCTGCGCGAGGCCGTATTGTTAGGGAACGGAACTTTCAAAAACTTTGATCTTTTAGGGTGACCACCTAAGTTTAACTGCTCGTGTCACGTTGTGTTTCAGGTTTGTTGCAAGAGGGCTCCGATGGGCCAATGAAAGTGGAATACGTCATGAGCCTGAATAGTCGAAAATGGTAATTACTTACCAAAATATACCCCAAGCTACCATGCAACCCGCATATGGTAATCGGTCGGCCAAACGGGGAACGCATATTTGCATATCCTTATGATTGACTTCGCATATTAATGTGTCTTTGCAGAGAGGATAAAATGACGCCGTTGTGAAGTGTTTGCTGACAGTTGTTCGGTAACCGTCGCTCGGCGTAGAGCTCTTACCTTCTATCTGGTAGTGTGGGCTTTCCGTGGTTGACAATTTCAACGCGAAAGTCGTTAACTAGAACCAACGTCTCCACAACATTGCAACCAACCATGGTTTCTGATGCATACGACCTCGGCGAACTCGCCGCGACGAATATTTCTCTGAACGGCACGGTGAACGACACGATGGCGGCCGCCGGCGGGGCGATGGTGCCGGAGAAGATCGCGAAGCTGAAACTTGCAAACCAGATCACCCTGACAATAATATGCACGTCGATGATGATTGGCATGGGGTGCGCCATAACTTTGAACGATATCAGGACGATATTGCGGCGTCCATGGGGTGTTCTGATTGGTGTATTTTGCCAGTACGGAATCTTACCTCTCGCTGCATTTACCCTGGCTCATATTTTGAAACTCCATCCGGCACATGCGATTGGAATGTTAGTCGTATCATGCAGCCCCGGTGGTGTGGCATCCAATCTTCTAACGTATTACCTAGAAGGCGATATAACACTCAGGTTTGTTATTTTTATTTTAATACCATTATTGCTTATGAACTTGTCCTGGAACATCTTATTTTGTTCATTTGGCTTGTTCAAATTTTCAAGATTACTATGTCAATGTAATATGGTTGATCAACCAAGATATGTCAGACCTATGTAATCAACTTTCATATTTTATATTCCCAATGTCTATTAAAGAATTTTGTTAAGCTTGAATCCCTGGAAAACAGGTATTTTTGCGAAGTATTATACTAAAGTGAATTTGTCTCAAATGTTTATATCGATTTTGTAGAGTTTGTAAGAGAACTTTGAAAATCAACAAACTGTAGTCAAAAGTAATGACGTCTTAGGAATTAGTCTCGGAAATTCTATGTTTTGGGTGTTTTCTTAATAATGATTTTCAAGAATAGTGATGCTTTCAGTAATACGACAGAGCGATGGTACAAGAAATTGAAGTTTAAGAAAATGGGGGGGATGCAAGTGGGATAGGTTGTGGAGACATAAAGATAACTAACGGAGGGCAGGTGAAGAAAGGTGTGACGCGACTGCAAAAAGCGATCATTCGCAGAGAAGAACAATTTTAGTGCAGTAACTCTGATATGGAAGACCAGACAAGGCTTGTACATAATGACATTGATTTTTCTTTTCTTCATTTCACAGTATCTGTATGACGACATGTTCGACCTTCCTGGCGTTCGGCCTGATGCCCCTATGCCTGTTCATCTACAGCAGGCAATGGGTGGATCACTCGGGTGTGCCAGCCATCCCTTACGTAGACATTATCGTCGCTCTGGTCACCATTCTTCCGCCCGTTATGATCGGCATGTTCATCCGCCGCAAGTGGGAGAAGAGAGCTGGCATCATCAGTCGAGTAAGTAGCTAACCTTGAAAGAGATAGTAAGAAAGTTTGTATGTGATGCGTTTTTTATTCTGATATGATCAAAATACACAGTTCGATGTTGACAAGTGTGTGAGAGAAATACTCGTCTCTCAGCCCCTATTGAAATGATCAGCGTGTTCATGGCATTCTGCATTTGTTAACACAACAATCACGACCTTCATACCGGGTTAATTTAACAATTTGTCGGATGTACACAAGAGTACAATGTTACCTTGTGTTGAAAAGGTCAAGATCGTTTATTTTGATTCCAATTAGACGGATGGATACATTCAGTCTACGCCCAGAATTCATGCAATGAATGCCAATTTGAGCATGCGAATCAAGAGAACGTACGGATTTGTAGATGGTCGCACAAAACACCCGCTGATGTATTTTGGGTTTCGCTGATTTACTTTTTGCTGAGTCATCACAGTCAATATTCGATTACCAGAGGAAACGAATGAAACACATGTTGCAACACGGGTACACCTACCAAGAAATCAAGCAAATATACCGTTTAGATTTTATTTTACATTATTTTTCCTTTTAATCACACCTAAACGTTTACTGACTCAGCAAAATCTAAATGAGCGAAACCAAAAATACATGAGCGGGTGTTACAATTTGTTTCGCCTAGCATATGCCTCGAAATTGAGAGATTTAAACTCGGTTTAAAACTTTCCTCGACAAAACTTTAAACTGTTCTCTTTCGAAATCAAGAATAAAAATCAGGGATCTCCATGCGAAATTAGATGCAAAAGAAACAAACTTTCCGATAGTTACTGACGCATGAAATTAAAAATGGCCACCATCTCTGTGTTAACCCTTTGGGGAAAATTTAATTTGTGATCTTTACAAAGCCACGCCGGTGAAAACTTTATTTAATTAATGAGCTTCAAACTGAGACCCACAAGGGGCAGACCAGAAAGGCATAGTCAAAGATTGAGAGTCTGTCACTGCCAAATCAAAATCATCATCATCATCATCATCATCATCATCATCATCATCATCATCATCATGGATGCTATCATTACAACTATAGACCCCTCCAGGGTCTATGTTACGACAATAATTGCCTCATTTACCTTCAATTCTGACACATAAATTTGCGTTTCATTCCAGATAGGGGGCGTAATTGGTATGCTCGGCATTGTCCTCAGTATGATTATCCAATCTTTGATATCAACGGCACCTTTCAAAGCTTCGATACAGTTGTGGTTCGCCGCCTGTGTTATGCCGTTTCTTGGCTACGGGCTGAGCTATCTCTTTGCGTTCATCTGTAAGATGGACAAGAGACAACGGCGTACAGTCGGCATAGAAACCGGGATGCAGAACGTTGCCGTGGCACTCACCGTGATGGCGATGTCATTCAAAGATGCTGGGCCCATGGTGAATATGTTCCCGGCGATCTACGCGATGGCGCAGTCTGCGTTCACGGTCATTGTCGTCCCCCTGGCGGTGAGCTACCAGAGAGTCTGGTCCAAGTACAAGTTACAAATCAAGCTGGTCCCTCGCGATCATTGCGCAGAAGAAAAGAAAATGGAAGCACCCGAAGAGACCAAGATGAAAAATGGCGGCGTAACGCAGTCTATCGGCGACCCGAACACCGCCTACAGGCTAATCAGTCGGAAAGACAGTATAGGAATCGAATGCAAACCTGAATCTCATGACGTTGCTGACTTGGGAGAATCAAGGGTGTAGGTTTGAAATAGGAGTTTCTTCTTACTCCCAGCTAAACTGCCCAAAAAGTCCCATTTTGAAATCAGTAAGTTCCGTCATGCTTAAAATCTGCCTTAGCTACTGATCTCTGACTTTGTCACTCATCACCGTCGACTCAATTTCACGCAATTTTTTTAGTTGTTTTTTTAATTTTATACTCAATAAAACTAACGAATGTCTTTATGCATTTTATCTCCTATGCAAGTAGGAATAATTTCTTTCATTTGAATTTTATACTGGATATAATTGACGAATGTCTTTATGCACGTAGAAATAATTTCATTCAACTTTTACAATCTACTTTGAAATACAGCTGCCAAATCTCTGTTGCAAGTGCAACACTGAGAGACAGTGTCACGGCAATGCCAAATTTTTACTTTACATGTGAAACCGTTCGAGCGAATGAGTACATTTTCAGTTCGCGTATTTAATTTGTTTTCCATACGGCAAACATCAATTCATTTTTACTTTAAATAATGATATACACACTCACGTTGATTTCTAGCTCAATTGATATAGTTAATATAATGCCCTGATCGTTCAACCGTAATCCTAAACCAATCATTCGAAGCCGTTGCACTGGCTTTTTCAGGTCGTAGCATGCTTCTGCTCTACGTCTCATCCGCATCTTCTCCTCCCTGGTAGATTGGTAAATCTTCTCTTTATATATTATTATTGGTTTCTTTTCTCTCTCTCTCTCTCTCTCTCTCTCTCTCTCTCTCTCTCTCTCTCTCTCTCTCTCTCTCTCTCTCTCTCTCTCTCTCTCTCTCTCTCTCTCTCTCTCTCTCTTTCTCTGTATATTTGGAAGTAGACGAAAGAGGATATAAATCTGTTTGCTATTCTGTGCTGTATATATTTATCGAATTTGCAAAACAAAATTTTTTTTTTTAATTTCCACACATCAACAGGAAATTCAAAGACAAGCTGAAATAATTTGGATAACATCGAAATAAGTTGAATTGTAAATCTGCTGTACAGTATGTTTGTATCATAACTTATTTACTTTAATCTGTAAATATACTTCGCTTTTGTTCCAGCTTTCTTTTATTATGTAAGATCCCATGAATTTTGTATGAGTGATGAAACCCAGTGCACATAAACTGCACCTGACTTGAATGTAAACTTGAAATTGTAATACAAACCTGAAATAAAGATTGTACGGGGATGCGAATTTTTTTTTTCTGTTCACATTAAAAAAATTGTTTTCTGATTTTGCTCAGTTTACTCGCATTTCCTTCTAATTTACACACTTTTATCGGAAAATCTTGGTGTTAATATTTACAAGACTGCTACAGCTGCATAATTTGTGGTCGTTCTTACTCTGAAGTTGTTTTCTATTTAAAGGTAGTAAACCGCTTCGGGACAGGTACTGGGATTTTTATACTTTAACAATTCTATTTCGGTCTACATCTTGTGGGGATTCATTTTGAATTTCATTGAGTTTATAACATATTCTTATGCTTGTGAAAATCGAAAAATTTATTTTCCCCATGGAGTTGGTCTTGATTTCGAAAAAAGAGTAATTATTAAAGTGCTTTATTTCAAATGTAAGCAAAAGTTGAAGCCTTTCACTTAAGAGGCGTCTACCGCTTTAACTTTCCACCCTTCTAAACTCGGAATGGTCAACCCTTAAAGCTGCAGGTGAAAAGATTTCGTCACGAGCACATCTTATGTAATGAACCCATATTACAGCCATCAAATTAAGACACAACTCGCAAAATGTTTCAACAGCTTGAGAAAGAACTAGAAAATTTCAGCTGAGGGCGATTTTGGCTGTTAAAGTTTGGGTGACGACGTATGTACATGTATTGAAGCTCAACAGATCGTTAAATGTACTATAAGTGTGTTTTGAAAGAAGGTCGATCGTCATGTAGGTGATATATTTAATGTGTTTTGTTTTGTTTGCGAAGTCAAGTTGCAATTTACACAGATATTGAAATATATCTGAAACTCTGTCGGTTTTGAATATTTTGAAAAAATACACGTATAAATTGTCACTGTGTACGCTACATTTTATCTCTTAAGCTGATCATGAAACTCCTTCATTTTTTTTTCTAATAAAAAGTGCTTGATATTTGTAACAAGTCAGATTGGTCTGTATTATTTTAAGAAAAAAACAACGACGAATTTTTCTATCGAAAACGTCCAAGGAAGAGTAACTTTTGAATCAAATCATATATATATATATATATATATATATATATATATATATATATATATATATATATATATAGATATATATAGATATATATACATATATACCCAGTATTTCGAAAGAGTGTGACGTAATCAAAAGACGAGGGTTTCCCCAAACATATAGCCCTCCGAGCCGGTACGGGAGGAGGGATACAACTATGTTGGGGAAAACACGGGTCTTCGATGACGTCACATGATTGATAAATACTGGAAGATTAATATATATCACATGCATTGACCCACTTCTTTTATTCGAATAAAATTCACTTTCCCGTGCGATGTAATAATTTGGACCTTTATTCTGTCAGCGTGGCGGATGAAGTTGTTCGGCTCCAGCTGAGTCATATTCAGACGCATGTTCCTTTCGATGCAACCACAATGCACCTTGAAAAATAAAAATGGCTCGAAACTGGCGAGGACGGGAGGAGTGCAATGCCGTATGAAGACCATATGTCGGCATATATTTCAGCGCCTGGAACGCTGTTTGAAATTGAGAGGGAAAAACTGTCATTCTTCGTCGTCTAATTATGAATGAAACTAAAACAAAAAAACCGTCAGAGTTAAAAAAAACACAACAAGGAATTTTTATAACATTTGCCATATAACGTTCATTCGATCTAGCTCATACTTGTGTCGTAAATGTGTGCAAAAAGTGGGCGCGGCTCCAATCGAGCTGTCGACAAAGTGGCACAAGCTACCGAAAACCGCGTTTGCCGTACGCATATTTTCGCTTTAGTACGACCTACCGCAAAAGTTCAACAGCAATGCCGTTGCTAAGCATTTAACCAGTCGCCTGACAAGATGAACTGTCGATTATGATGCATTATATTCTTTATATATATTGGATTCTTGTTCGGTGATAAATTCGACGTCAATTTCGACCGATGATTCAGCTGTTTACGGCTTGTGACGAGATAGTACAGTGTAGTAGCAAACGTAGGGAGCAGACAACAAAGAGATTTTAGTGCTGACCGTATATCCCTACTTCTTACGTCAGAAGTAGGCGTATACGGAAATCCGGTAACCCGTCTTACTATTTTGTCACGTCACACTACAGGGATAACTGTGTCTATGTATGTTATATGTATCACGCCTTATTAGACATGCTACCATTTAACATCATAGCGAATAAAAACGTTGCCATCTGGTTCAAGTGAAGAATTCACCAGCAAGAAAATGAAAGAACCAACCATAATTAAAGAAAAGTTAAACTACTCTATTATTAGGTAAAAGTTATTTTCTGAACCTGTGTAGAATAAACAACTGATCAATGGATGGGTAAAATGGTACTTCAAAGATGACTTGCCTGCAAAACCCAAGAATGAACCACAGAACAATCACATGCATGCGGGCAGCCATGAATATCATGCATATGGTCATTGAATTCTCAAATTCTAGTACATCGCAATTGCTTTTGTTTCAGGACTGGAATTTCAAATGCCGAGCTGAAACAGTGTCACGAATGGAGGTGCACACACGTTTCCCTGTATGCGGGTAAGCATTTACAAGCATACTATCGTGACCTGTCAATGACCTCTCGTTGAATTGATGGTAGAAAAGTAGGACACATCGATCTTTCTCTTGATGAACACACAGTATGCCTGGGATGTATGCAATAAACTGTTCTGGGCACACAAAGTATCGGTTCACGCACATATAACTTAACGCCTGTTTTATCAAAGCAATACCCAAATATTTTTCGAAAATAATAGCATTTTCACGTGAAAGACAAGGTAACACACAGCATCAGCAGACCAGCAATTCATGTTTCACACTTCTGTTCTCGTAATAGTCTATATATGAAAATCACTTTGACTTATAATCCCTGAAACATCGTTCTCCTGCTGGGCAAAACCAGCTTTGCTCGTATGAAACTTCAGACTAAAATCCATCCTCCATGTGAAATCAATGATTTAAAATGGAATTGAGAAACTATTGCTGTTTCTCATCCACTGTAGAAGCCGAAAAAATTTCATCCAAGGTCTCTTTGAGGAGGTGACAGCAAAGAATTTCGTGCACGCCGATTAGAATTTTGCAGCATGTGGCAGCTTAGAGAACGTAACTGTCTCAGAGCCATTAGCCAAGTAGCCGAACACCATACCCGTATCAGGTACTCCGACAGTGTCGGTGTTCGAGTTGGCCACGATGTGCACACTGTCAGGTGACTTTCGAATACAGCTATTAGTCTGAAGATAATATGATGTGAGTTGCTTTAGAATAAGGAAGCATTTCGGTGGAAATCAGGGAGGTTGACTTTTACAAAACAGTTTTTAGGAGGGGTTAAAATTTTACAATCAATGATAGGGGTTAAATTTTACGAAAGTATGTATGGATTTACGGCAAAAAAAAACCCCAATAGACCAAAAGGTATATAAAACAGATTATAAACAAGGCTTTCTTATGTCTGAACAGGTGATACCAAGCAGAAAAGAGCACTTTTGTTGACGAAAAAAAATTTCAAGTTGACCAAGAGAAATAAGTGTCATGCAATGTTCACGATATAAATTTTATAAAATTTTAATAGAGGAAAAAATAGCTCAATTTTGAAAATATGGTGTACGAAGGTTTGCAAAGACTTTTGGACTTTGTAATTACATACCGAAGAAGAAATTTGATTTGAAATTTCACCGAAATGTTGATTCACTGTACATAATACAGTCTGTGACGAAATTATAAACAGCATTTTTCCAATATACAACTAGCTAAATTTCTGTATTTATAGACACTTGACGATTGATATCAGTGTACTTGATTAGACTAGGGTCACGTGGGTTACAAGTGCATGTGTTTTCAAAAAATTTGATTTTGAAATTTCACCGAAATGTTGATTTACATTGTAAATTGTCTACGAGGAAACTAATGGATAATTTTTTTCCGATACAAAACTGGCTAAATCTATGTATTTATATACTCACTGTACATAATACAGTCTATGACGAAATTATCAACAGTATTTTGCCAATGTAAAACTGGCTAAATCTCTGTATTTATAGACACTTGATTCTCGATATCAATGTACTTGATGAGACTAGGATGATTATAAGTACATGCTTTTTAAAGTAAATTTGATTTTGGAATTTCACCAAAATGTTGATTCACTATGTTGTAGTCTATGAGGAAACTACGGATATTTTTTACGATCCAAACTAGCCAAATTTGTGCTTTTATAAATGTTTGACAATTGATACAAATGTACTTGATGAGAATAGGGTGCTTGAAAGAGCAGATGTGCACAGCAAATATGATATCAGTGTTTCACTCGACTGCGCAACTGCGCAAATTGCGCATTTCGAGCCATTGTCTGCCCTGAAAAAGTTACTGACAGCGCGGGAATCGCGAACCATACACAGCAAGCAAAGACGTTCATGTATATATATATGAGGGTTAACCGAGCGCATAGTGTAGCCCCCTTTGAATTTGGTTGTTTCTCCTCATAATACTCCCTAGAAAAAGACAAAATATCGCCTGTCATCCAGCTTTGGTGATGTGCATGACGTAAAGTGTACACATCGCAGAGAATAGCCATCGACGTAGTTGCGGTTGACG
Source organism: Ptychodera flava (assembly GCF_041260155.1). Classification (NCBI taxonomy): domain Eukaryota; kingdom Metazoa; phylum Hemichordata; class Enteropneusta; family Ptychoderidae; genus Ptychodera; species Ptychodera flava. The sequence goes on from NC_091929.1 coordinate 9,635,615, forward strand.
ATTTAATATAGCGGTAAAGTTTGAAAGCAGAAGTTGAAACATTGTATCAATGACGGACTTATGGAAAATTCCAGCTTTAGCATTGTGTAGGCACGCTGCGCGCGTATGACGACCTTGATCGCAACGAAACGCAATCGATTGATCACCCCTGATTTTCATGGATTTTAATCCAAAATCGCACCAAATCGTGTCAATGGGAATCGAACAACTACGTCAAATTCTGAGCCGGGAGAAACCTGTGGGGGACAAATCGACTGAAGATGGATAGCAGCTGAGCACATCACAAGCTGACAAACATAATGATACCGATGATAGTACGGGTGCTGAATGCAACATAGACGACGCAACTGAAATGGGTGACGATCGTAATGATATCCAGCAAGCGCTTCCTAGGAAGGCAAAATCAACTTTAACACTGCCCCTAAAAGGTTAATTCTGCCCCTTAATTTTCATAAAAAGGGTACAAAGTGCCCCTTTTAATGAACATGCAGAGAAAATTTTTGGATATTTGAATTTCACCCAGGTGATTACTGTACAGTTCAGAAACGATGCTTCGAAAGTCCGGATGTCAAATGAGAAATTATATGTCAATTACGATATTATTGATACGGACTGTGACGTCTTGGGCAGGGTCATTGTATATTTTTTGCGTGAAATTTGGAGAGGTTCACTCTTTTTCTTGCGAACGTGCTCCCTAACTTAAATTACAACTACTTCGCTACTGTGGCTGATGTGAACTTTCAGTAACACGATTGAAACTGATTTGGGATTATTGGATGGTGAAATAATGTTGATATAATCTGCAAATGTAAGCTCATCTGCTTTTCTTTTTAAGTTATACACTTGATTTTGTGAGTAATTTGTGATATTGCAATAATATCGCAATACTATCGTAGCTATATGGCAACTAACACTTTTGATAAATTTGAAAAATATGAAGATTCAAATATCTAATCTCCTTCTTTTTTAATTTTTCTGGAAAGAAGTTTATCAAGTTGCGTTCCAAAATTTCTCAGGTATTTGAATTTTTCGCTGCATATGAATCGGTTTATGTGTCGCTATGCTACATATAGTTGAACTCTGATTCTGTCCCAAATACGGCTTTGCTTATCTTAGTAAAATATCTGGAAATGTAACGGTAGTAGAGTTCAGGGTTTCCACCCTGCCCTTATCCATCATGTTTACTTTGGAAGACATGATATCGATTATTTTTGTACGCTGTTGACAAAACGAAATATAAGATGGTCGGCGATACAAGCAAACAATGTATGAAGGTGGCATTCGGTAAAAGTCATGGCATGAATACACATTTATAGACTCTTATTAGTTCAGATGTACTTTTACGATTTTTTCGGGACATCTAAACATCCCGACGAAGTCCTGTCAACATCGCATAAGTATAACGGAACCCTAATGACATTGAGAGATGGCCATTGTATCTTAGGACGTATAGAACCATAGACCTTTCTCGAGGGTCTATGATAGAACTGAGTGCGTACACATTCTTAGCAGAAGATACTTCTGTAACAAAATCAGCGGATTGACACTGTTCAGGCCTTACAAATGGTCTCACTAATGTTTGCAAGTGACTGCACATTAGTTTATTAAAGTCATCTCGTCCGTGTATATGTATGAAGTTATTTCGTCTAAAGAATTAATTCTTTAATTACAGTATCTGCTTTGAAAGTTAAAGACGTACTAAAGACTATTTCTCAATCTTTCCTCAAGGAAATTTAAACTTCGTACCATGCATTCTCTTTAAAATCGATGATAAAAGTCGGAGGTCACCGAAAAATTTACCAGAAAAACAAGTTACCATAAATTCAAAATGGCCGTCATTCCTGTGTTAACGCCAGGGGAAACAGTTACAGTTACAGTGGTTTTAATTATCGAAACGGCATGCAGAGCTATATAGTATGAATTCTCGCATACTTCTCGGAAAAAAACGGGAACGTTTCAATTTCTCGCAAATTTCTCTACAGTGCAGCAAATAAAATGATATCTTATCTTTTCCTTCAAACATGGATTATTGTTCAGAACATCTATCTGCAGTGAGCACCGCTTTCGTCCAAAACAATACCAAATGTGCCGCCTTTCTATTTTTTTGGAAAGGTGTTAATAAAATTACTTCTGAAGCTTGACTTCGTTCAATTTGACTTTTCACTGTTATTATGTCATTAAGTTAGACTAATATGGTGATTAATACTACCATTAACAGATCTGAAATCATTGCGCAGTGTTCGCGGCAAAGTTACATTCAGGCCTTGGTTGGCTGCTAATTGCACGACATTACATCGTTATCCACAAACATTCACAACAATCGAATGTCGGAACTACCGTAGAATCTGTTAAGAACATGTCGACTTTACTAGAAACTTACGTCAGTTACAACTGTGGAAAAAATAGCGTAAAGTTTCATTGCATGTGGCGAGCGAGAAATGTAGTCAACACATGCAATAACTTGTACAACTTTTATATCGTCAGAATAGGAAAGGGATTGAATATCGGAACTATGGAGTTATTTCAAACAGGTAAACCGTGTTACACGAACGACACATATCTTTCAGGCCGTCTTATCGTCAAGGTTCGGATAGGGTGTGAATGGTGGCCCATGGGTCTATGTCAGATATCTCCAGAATTTCGTCAACCGTACCGTACCGTACCGTATCGTACCGTGCAATACAATTAACATGAATGTACTTGTACCAGATAAATACCTGAACCGTACCGAACCGTATTGTACCAGTATCCATACCGTACGTACGTTTCCATTTTTTTGGCACGTACTGTAAATCTTCGATTTTGACAACAATAAGCAGGTGAATATTTTTTCCTCTCTGAGGTTTATAAGATCTTCTAATTTGAAGTAACTTTGGATGTGATAAGTCTGAAAGAAAAGACTTTGGATGATAAAAAAGCGTATACCTGTTACGGTGACCACGCTTTAAAATTTGATCATTCAGTGCCGCGCCCTCATATTGACTTTGCACATTTTACGTACGAACGATGACGACGCAAACTTTAAACCTGCAAATGTTCACAATATTTTCCGGAAGGATGTTGAACAGGGACATTTTCATTATGTTTCACAAGTTTAGTGTGTATTCATTTCCGCTGCGTAAGAACCGTTGTCTCCCATCTCTATGCCACTTCCTTCACTGGCGCTTCTATTTCGAACATGGCGGGACTAAACATAGTGACATATACAGAAATATACCGGCATGTGATTCGAGGGTTTCAATTGAAAGGTTTACACTACGGGACATTATACTTTATTTTTGGCATGCTGGTGACAAGTGAGATATAAGGTGGTTGCCATTTGAGTTCGTCACGAACAAGGGTTTGCCATTGTCTTGCATATAGTACTTTCTATGCTGATGTCAAACAAGTCAATATTTAATCTCTTGGAAAACAAATAGAAAACGGTGGATAAATACTTGAAGTCTGACTTGTATGCAAAGCATTAAGAGTGGACATATATTGTATAGGACTAAAACTACATGTATGTCATAAATACATACAAACAACACACACATTTTCTGTCAGATCCCCATCCCTCTGCCTGTCTCTGTCCGTCTGTCTGTCTGTCTGTCTGTCTGTCTGTCTGTCTGTCCCTTCTCCTCTCTCTCTCTCTCTCTCTCTCTCTCTCTCTCTCTCTCTCTCTCTCTCTCTCTCTCTCTCTCTCTCTCTCTCTCTCTCTCTCTCTCTCTCTCTCTCTCTCTCTCTCTCTCAATCGTAAATGGGTAACTTTACGTCATCTATAATTATATTTCTTTGATGCGTCGAAAGAATCGAAATGAGCAGATTTCATTTGAAGAAACGATTTATATTTTTTTCAACAATGTAGCAATGTAGATGACTACTTGTAGTTTCAATGCTGTTGTTAAATGCAGTGAATGCCATGAACCACACACCGACTTGAATGACGTCTATAAAACAAAAGGCAGTCAGCTACGTTGCAGAAAGTGTGTCCATGGAAACAAAGAAATAATTTCTGGCATGTGTCCTGAGATCGTGCCATCATAAGCAAACAGGGCATGCGCAAAAAATCGAAAAACCTGCAAATCTATGTGACAAAATAAATTTGGAGCTCGTTAACATACCCATACTGCACAGTAACGGTGTCACGCCTTGTAGTTTTAACTCAATGATATGGATTTAGGTAGTTCGCTTTGCTTGGGACAATAAACTGCATAGTATACTCTTTGCTCTATTTGGACAAAAGTGCATCTATCTCAAGAATCTACTGTGATATATAACGGTTTAACAACCATAAATGGACAAGCTACTTACTAGTTTATTTAAAGAAGAGAGAAACAAGAACAAAACAAAGATCTGACTTGTTTCGACTCTTCCAGTCAACTTTGGGGTGTTGGGAGTTGGATTGGTTTGCGGGTTAGACGATTTCATGCAGGCTTTTGTCAAGAATTCCTGTCATTTTATAACGATAGTTGCTTTTTGTGCACTGTGAAAGGGTTTCATTAAACTGAGTTGCGACAACAGTACACCAGCAGTTTAAAACTTGTCCAATAAATTGGTCTGTATTTTCATATAATGGCTTCAACAACGGAAAGTCAATTTTTACATCTTGTCCTTCTAAATAATTTTCCATCTGAAACAATGGTTTGCATTTTACAAGGAAACGTTATCTCCGGCTTCGCTGACATCTTACAAAATTTGAACTTCAGAAAATTTATCGATCTCAGACTGGTAAAGTTATAACTCACGACTTTACATTTTAAAGGAAAATGACCAATAGAAAGAAAGTGTTATACAGTATTATAAAAATTGGTAATACTTCAGTTCGAGTGAATCAACAAACTTATTGAAGTAAAAAGTGGTGCCATGGCGGTTGGGCTGAACTTTCTCCCATTAGCATTCAGAAAAACTTACTCGTTTTGTTTAGCTGAAAACTTTCAAGACATATCCAACACTTTGCTGTGTTTGGTTAGAAAATTGTCGTATCGCTTGTCATAACATTCAAACTTTTCCCCACACAGAAACTGACCTGGTAGGGATTATAGCATATCCACTAATACTACTGTTCTCGATTTTTATCTACAATTGTTAGATCAGCCAAATGTTATTAATACCTTTCACGAAATGTTACGTGATTGGATAAAATGGCTGTTCTCACCAAAAACCCCTAGACACTGGTCAGGTTAGACGTCCTGGTGCGTATAAATAAGTTCTAAACTACAAAAAAGCAGTTACACTACTATACAAAGTTTCGTTTGAGACGCCAAAGCAGGTTCCTTCTCAGTGGGTTCTGAAGTAGAGGATCTTGATAAAGTAAAAATACCAAAGGCAACACTATTCCACATATCTGCTAATAAATTATGTTTAGATATGGTTTAATGGTTTGTGTTATGCTCTGCTTGACGTGCACTCGTTCATTGACTATTTTTGTACAGTGTATTCATGCTCTGCATTGTGTTGTGTGTCGGCTATTTGGTGTTAGAAATTAGCCATGGCGAGACCAAACCGGATCGGTTATGTCTGAGAAAATGTTATCCTTTGACGGTTTCGTTTCGGACCCTGAGTCGTTCCTTCATTAGTCGTTTGAGTTTATTTATATTATGAATTATATCATACCAGTATATTGGTGCAGCGATCTGATTGGTATATTCGCGATATACCACGGCTGGTACACGGGCGAGCTCTGGGCAAGAGCAAAAATCCTTTCTTGACGATACATGCCAGAATTTCAATATACTGTTATGATATAATAGCAACAAGTCACGCCCAGCGACGGTATTCCACTCGATTTTTACCAGTTCACTTCATATGTGCACTAGCTATCGCTCGTACATATATGTCATAAACTGGTCAAAATTTCATGTTATACCGTCGCTTGGTGTTCTTTATTGCTTAAATATGTAATTGAAAAGACAGATGGGATCCAAAGTTTTACTGATTGTGGGCAGGCACTATAGGAACAAACGCCTAATAGTACACAATGTCCTGTAAACTCCGCAATACAAAAGTACGTTAGAGAACCAGCGGTGTTCAGAACGATGGAGTACCAGGATAACGCAACGAACTGATCCGACCCAAATGAGTGCACCAGCATATTCTTCAAAGGCCAGCGTCACCATAAAACACATCATAAAATATTGTCCTTCAGTCACGCGGTGTTCTGCCACGCACGTACTTCCTTTTCTTGCTACGATACCATATATCTATCCATCCATCCATTTAACTATCTATCTATCTATCTATCTATCTATCTATCTATCTATCTATCTATCTATCCATCTATCTGTCTATCTCTCCATCTATCTCTCTCTCCACTATCTATCTATCTATCTATCGATCTATCTATCTATCTATCTATCTATCTATCTATCTATCTATCTATCTATCTATCTATCTATCTATCTATCTATCTATCTATCTTTCTATTTATCTATCTATCTATCTATCTATCTATCTATCTATCTATCTATCTATCTATCTATCTATCTATCTATCTATCTATCTATCTATCTATCTATCTATATATCTATCCGTCTATCCGTCCGTCTGTCTGTCTGTTTGTTTGTCTGCACGGTCTGTCTGGCCGTCTGCCGGTCTTTCTGTGTATCTATACACCATCTATGGATTTTTGTACTGTGAATGTTCTTAACCACGACGTCTGTCTGCGTGCTTTTATATTTACAATTACTAGCGCTGTGGCGTTGTTGGAGGCATGAATTCGTATCAACAAACATTTGTCATTTTTGTAGCACTTCTATCACGATTTCTTGATTAGTGTTATCCACTTTTGTCTGATCATTGTCACTTTGGTAACAATCTCTTATTCATTAGCTTTTAGAGTCGTCGTCCAACGCGAATCCCACTCCGTCACCATTAAAACCGGCAAGAAGGTAGAAAACAATCGCGGGTAATTATAAATCTCAGTGCGATCAGTGACTTCCACATGGGCGTTGAGGGCGCCCAGGAACTTGCCAGTGAAAGAATGACATATTGAAATCTAGGGGGTTGGGAGTTGGGGTTGGCACGCTTATCATAGGACCACTCTTAAATTTTGTCTGACACACTTGCTTTTCATCAGATTTGCTTCAAGTCATCATTACTGTCGTTCCAATAGTTTGTTTTTAATTCTAAAATGTCAAGACAACGACGGACAGGTAAACCATGTAACGCCAACTATGAGGGCGACGTCTAATGTTAACATTGATTTGACTCAGTGCACAAGAGGGCGTAACTAACGCAGTCGACTTGATCTCTGTAAATGTGAAAGGTATGCAAACTTTGAGATTGCCGTAACGGTTTAGGCATGATGCACATGGTATTTCTCAGAAAGTTTAAGAATTGTTTACTCAGACATTCTCTTATAGAATAGGTATTTGGCAAATGTTTAATTAATAACACGTACAAAAAATAATTTTATAGCTGATATTATTGGTACAGCTGATCTTTTTTCGTCCCCGAAAGGTTGTCGTTCAGACTTTATTTAGAGCTAATAGTAATCCATGGAATTGTTATTTTTATTTATATGATTGCGTATTTTATGAATCTACTAAGAAAGACAGTAAGATATGGGCATTCCTTATGCAATACAGTACTATTTTGGCGTTAAATTAATATTACTATAAATCAACTTAGACGTCCTGTTGCGTATAAATAAGTTCTAACTACAAAAAAGCAGCTACATTACTACAAAGTTTCGTTGTAGACGCCAAAGCAAGTTCCTTCTCAGTGGGTTCTAAAGTACAGTTTCTTTATAAAGTAAAAATACTAAAGGCAATACTGTTCCACTACATATATATATATATATATATATATATATATATATATATATATATATATATATATATATATATTATATATATATATATATATATATTATAAATTATATATATTATAAATTAATATTACTATAAATCAACTTACACACAGACACAGACACAGACACAGACACAGACACAGACACACACATATATATATATATATATATATATATATATATATATATATCAAATTACATATATAATATATATATATTAAAAAAATTATATATATATTTGTGTGTGTATATGTGTGTAGGGAGGTTGGGATGTATTGTGCCTGTCTGTGCCTGCGTCTGTCTGTCTGTCTGTGTTCTTCTCTCTACATAAAAATGTTAATTGTTTCATAGAGCTTGTCTTCGAAAACGTGGAATTGATCTTCGCACTGGCGGGCATAAATAACACGACAGTTGAGAGATCATATCGACTATCGCAGCACAATAGTTTACAATGATGTAAATCACAGAGAAGAGAGACCGATTTCTTTTCACGTATTCTCTCTACAATATACAAACCATGGACAGATTTCTGCACGCATGTAACCGATAACTTTTGTTTTAAGAAAAGAGACAAAATCTGTTTATGAATTTGGGTTCAAAGTTTCTGAACGGAGAAAGCTTTAAGTCATAGGTAAAGAGACGATGATAAACACAATGTAGCGCTTACCCATTTTCGTCATAGCAAGAGACATTTTAGCGTGTTTAAATATTCAAAATCACAGAGGCATTGGATGTCCCATTGACTAGTGACCTATAACCACTCAATTTTTAGCGGATTGCTGTTTACGAATAAAATTTAATGCTTTTATCGTTATTGACTTTTATTTGAATGGACGAGAGTAAACATTGCTACCCTGGGCTCAAAAATCTGTGAAGAAATATCTCGTTCCTTAAGAATATTCCAAGACATTTCAGGTGCATAAATGAAATAGATGCAGCGACATCGACAGATAAACTAGGTTTACGTGTCTTTGAGATGAAGTGAATAGAGAAATAAAAAAATTGAAATAAGAGAAAAATTTGAACATGAAAGTATTACAGAGATAGGAACATTCAGCGAAAGGAATGAAAATTTGTACTGTAAGGACATAAAAAATAATCGAGGTTAAATGCAGAGCCAGGAATTTTGTCACTCAAAACGTTTATAATTACAATACTTGCGGGCCTGCTGCTTCTATGAAATCCTTATTAAGCTTGACTGTACAGTCTACTGGTTAGCGAAAACCAGACATTTAATTTTTCAACATAAACTTGACACCTGGGCTTGAATTTCAGGTAGTGGTAAAATTTGGATTGTTTCTCCTTTCTGAAACCATACACATCGACAATGATGGTTTTCTTGATTGTAAGAGAAAATAGTTTAACGTTTCTCTGCGAAAAGTGTGAGAAAAAAGTTGAAAAAAAATCCAGTTTAGTGGCGCTCTACTGCAAGTATCGCGTATTTAGAGGCTTCATTCATCTAAAATATGGACAAATCTCCCAAGAATTGCTTGCATTTTGTTTCTCCTTGTGTAAACAGGTAAAGTTTGATGAATAATACTCATTATTGCAACTTAGAACACGAACCGATTTCTAGTAACAGAGTGAAACCCTTCATATACTGTTTAAACAATACAAACGGAAATATGTGACGTCATCACTACATATCTAAACAAAATTTATACCAGTACCTGCATGCATTTTATACGTTTAGGAGACTGGCTCTGAAAGGTAATATCCTAATTGGTCAGAACAATACAGATTAATGTCAATGAACTTCCGGTTATTACCGACTCACCTGTGTGATTCATAATTTAATGTTAATATTTTACGCCAATGCGGAACCCATGTCTCGCAGGTTTGGGATTGGCACTTTGAAGAGCTGTATTTTGCCAAACTGTGGAGGGCCATATTACTATCCCGCTTCGTAGGTTGCATTACATACAGCCCTGTCCAGTATCTAGGTGTGAAAGCAAGTCACTTTATGAGGTCAAGAATCTCGGGTCTTGAACTAGAAACTAAATATCCCTCATGTCAACTTGGAGAGTTGATCGTGTTATTATGCTCGATGTCCTATCAATTGGCACATCAGTCTTTTCTCATTTTAATAATTAATCAAATGTTATCACGAAAGGAAAAGCTGAAATAGCGGAAATCTAACCGTAATACAGGTGGAAATGCTCTTCCTGTATCTCACTGGAAATGAAAGGTGTCATCCAACGGCTATAAAAATATTTTCCATAGAAGATGCAGGTTTGCTACGCCCAGTATTGGTCTTTGGAATAATATTGATGCAAGGATTGTCGTGACACTGCACGGCCTATCGTCCACTCTTCCAAACTTAGTGAGGTAAAGTACCCGCACAAAGTGCAGGTTACGAAAGCAGGGCCCACCAACCGGATATCCCGCCTTTTCGAGCTCGCCAGACAATGCGCGAACGAGGTGTCGAATCATGCAGCAAAATGCTGGCCGAATTTTAGAATATGTTTCTATGTTATCTAGAGCGGAGTAAATATCATCTCAATATAGCCCGAGTCTCCAATAGTGTAATGTTAGCTTTCATATTTTATATGAAAATGTTTATCTTTTAGGAGACACGGTAAGCTAATTTCAGCTCGACCGGTTGTACATACACTGAGTCTGCGCAGTCGGCCAAATGAGATGCAGCTAATTTTATCCGATTTCCATCCAAGCAACTCAACCAAATCACGCTCTCCCCTTAAACAGAAAGTTTTAAATAAAACATTAAAAAACATGAGACGGTTTTATAATGGCTCAAGACATTGATGATAATCACTTTGATGCTCGTTAAAGGATTTTTACTTCAGATCGCGGCCGAATTCATCCAGAATGGACATTGGTCATCAGGGTTAAGATTTTATGAAGTCAATGCATTTCGTGATTTCCGAAATAAGATAGGTGAGTCCTATAGTAATATTTCGTTTGTTTGTGTGCTTGTCTTTCTTATAATGAAGATTGAATCCCCGTATTCCCTCACATTTTTTTTCGGCAACATTGTTCAGTTCATTAACTTCATATTGACGATTTTCTTCTTTAAACGCGTTTCAGAACCTTTTATTTGTCCCGTTAAAACAATGCATATGATTATGGCCCAGACGAATTACTATTGCGTCTGTTATAAGAGTCATGTCCTGACAAAGAAAAATAATAATAATCATATTACCAAACATAATCACAAGGTACGGTGTATCCACTGGCAATGATAGTTTGTATCAGAAGTTGGCTTTAGTTTCATCAATTAGTTTAGTTGAAAACCAGTCTTTCACTAAGAAGTGCTACAAAACACAAATTCTGCCATGTTCGTTAAATCCCTGGTGGTCAGAAATGAATCGAGGATGTAGTGTAAAAACTGAACGGATAAGTTTTCAAGTTTGTCGTCTCGACAAATGTTAGTAATAGTCTAGAATGAAACTGCTATTAACAGTTTGGGAAATACCAAAACTATAGCTATCTGTTGCATTATACGTACATTTGAACCATCATAACAAACGATAGACTCAGAGAAAAATTATATTGCATTCATGGATATGTGTGCTTTCATCGATGCACTTATTGTGATCATCGCTATCAGTTAACGGGAGCCACTTTGCGGGTTGTCGTAGTAGACTATCATCATGTCGGTAGGTGCATGCGTAGACTGGTCCCCCACAGGTGCTCGTAGTCTTCAGTGTACAGGAACGTAAAAGGGAAGGCATGACATGGTTTTGGCACCTTGACCGTAAAGCCAGTGGAAGACGACGTATTCCATTACTTGCTGTACAGCTAAATAGCCACTATCCACCGATAGATAAATATCTAGTATCCTAGTGTGACTCATGCTAATGGCAATTTAGTTCCATTTTTTACCAAAAACTCCTGTTTGCTCGTAATACGCTACTCTGACATACGTGCGCATGCAACAGTCGTACAGAAACTGTCTTGAGCCGACACTATGACTAAATCCCAGGCGGCACATTTCAAACTTAGACATTTAATAACACAAGAGGAATACAGCTACCAACATACATTGTAGACTCTTTATTCAATCGTACACGCCATTCTGTATGAGAGTCGCGGTCTGAAAGGCAAACCGTGCTATACCTTCCATTTTTCCCGGACATACCAAAAGGGAATCTCCATGTGCCTGTGGTTTTCCCCAAATTCATATCAGCAAACATGTCGTGCTCTCATCTTACTGATCTTGTCTAAATGATAAAACAATTGAAACCTAAATGGTAGAAAAATCGCAATACAGCAGTCACGTCTGAAAGAGAAGTTAAACTCATCACCTTTGACATTTACGTTTCAAATGGAAAGAACGACGTTTTTATTCGTTGTTTGACGCTTGCTTGGCAACGACAGGTTATTGATAGAAATTTTGAGCAAACTTTAAACAAAATATAACAAAGCAATGAAGCTCAGTATCGATGGGAATATTGGAAAGTGTAGACTGTTCAACGGGATGGTCAAAGGCCACGTTACTGAATCATTCACGAGTTGTATCTTCATATGTTGACGCCGGTCGCCCTGGTCAACACATGAAAAGCGGGTGTCACCAAAGTGGGGCGGTGGCAACAACGCATGCTTCATCTTCACTCATTACATAGGAAGATATTACAATGGCATTGTGCGGCTATTGCTATATGCTGGCATTCATTTCAATGTAACTAAATTGCGACCTTGTAAGAACCAGCCACGGTTTGCCGCGGTTCCAATATTCACGTGTATGACTACAAAGGATTACACTGACACAATCTGTGATGAGTGGGTCGATTATCTCCATTACGTTACGTAATTAGGTTAATATACCACCCTTTGTCCTGCACGGGTCTTTGGTATGACCAATCAATTAATTATGTATGATCAGCGATGATAATTAATGGTTGGTGTCTTCAGAGGGTACCGGATAAATGAGTACCCGTAACTCTATCATGCCGGTGGCCATCAACACAGGACAGGGCAAGCTGGTATGAGCAAAATGGGTTGGTGACAACAAGGCGTGTTTCATCTACACCGATTCGTCTAAGCTTACAAACATGTTTGAGAGGTGCATGAAGGCAGACTCAATACACCAAATCACGCTGTGTGACAGAACAAGCGTTTCCAAATAAATTTTAATATGCCTCGAGGACAGATATTCGGACATCCTATTTTTTTACAATATTTTTGGCCCCACCACTTGTTGGGTTTCATTCTGAAGTTTATGGAGTAAATAAAGTTTTCAAGTGGTTATAATTAGTTTAGTGAAAATCAGGAATTTGTTTTCCCCGTGGAGATACAGGGATGGCAGCCATTTTGAATTTCAAATATCGGTAAGCTTAAACATTGGATAATTTACTTCTAACGTTGTACCAGAATTTCTACGGTGACCAACGATTTTTATTCTTGGTTTTGAGAGAGATTGGTTTCAAGTTTGCTTGAGGAAAATATGAGCACAGGTTCAAGTATTTAACCTTCGAGGCGCGAACTACCTTAGTAAATGGAAAGTAGGGGTCAAGATTACAGATGTAAGCGCGCGATGTGTTTCTCTAATCACACGCAGATCGATTACTATGAATATTGACAAGTTCGTTGACATGGTAATATAGTACAATACCAGATGACACAAAGACCCTATTAGATTCACATCCGATAATATTTTCCCTATCTCAGTAAGCTGTTGTTGGAAACCTCTTTAACGTGTTTTATCACTATCACTTTTCCGCCCTTCAGGCGGGTGTTGATGTAATAATTATCCAATTATTGTCTACAGTTGCTGAGGGTATAGCATTACACTTGACCAATCCCGTCAAACTCTACAGTTATTGCTTTCCGAAGAAAATTTCTCGCGTCGTGTTTTTTTTGCTCTCTATGTCCACATTTTTACTACAAAATAATCACTTATGGTGCGCTCAGAGTTTGTTGGGATGACGAGAGAGCGGCCGACGCATGATATTCATGGTAACAAACAGTCCGTTTGTTATGACTAATCAAATTTAATCATGTGACTGAAGATAATTTATCGCAAAAATCTAAAATTTGTCGCCGTACATTCTATTCCGCCTTCGTTTTAACGTGGTCTGAACTTGAAAATGGCTTCAACTTACAGTAATGGAACCATATATTAGGAAAATGCACATGACAATGAACACAGTTACCAACAAGAACAGGGCTCTGGTAACATGGAGTTAACCAATCCTTAACACTTTGAAGGTTTTAACCCCTCCCCCCGTCACATCATATCACCTAAAGTAAACCCTCAGCACCCCTCGACCAAATGCCCGCCCGATTGAATGATATGACATTCTGAAGACGGATAAATCTGCCGGGCTAAAAACGGGAACTCGAATGCACAGTGTCACTTCAGTGAAATCACATTTCCAAACAAAGTGATATACGAATTCAGCAACTTCATACATGTCGATATATCTGTTTGGAACGGATATATCTTTTGGCCATAAAATACCACTGATTCATATAACATGAAAGACGGCACTAGGTCCAGATTTGTCTCTGTGATTGGTATCCTGTTAATGTAGGTAATTTAGGTCCAAAGCGAGATGTTCTTCACCTTGCTGGTCATGTCAGATTTTCAATCACTGGTCACACCCTGTCAGTGCTCACCGTCTTTGTCCAAGCTACGTTTAGTCGGCACATACGATTGGTTCTGACTTGGTGTACGCATTAAGTGAACAGATTATCAAAATGCCAAAAGTATCACTGTTTCCGTTATCATGCTTTCAGGAAATCGAGTGCGTCGGTCCCGGGAAATTTTTCTTTAAATGGTATGGTACAACCCATAATTAACGGCCAAATCTGAAAATTATTGTTGATTTAAAGCAAAAATGCTGAACAAATTTAAGGGTCGAAGGATTCGAAATAGTGTATATATGCTATTTCTTCAGAAAGTTACCATGTTGCTTCAGACTGTAATGAAGATAAGTTGGTGCAGACGATAACATTTGACTACATTGATGCGTTAAAACAATCTCAATGCTCTATGCATCACTGACATGGCTTTATATCTCTATTTTGAAATTATCTCTCCCTCTCCTAGATTTGGCAAAATAAGGGGATGATTCTCGGTCGAATGTTCTCCCATATTTCTCAAACAAGGATGTCTTTTTAGTTGAAAATTCCAGGATAAGTGTTGCTTTCACATTTTGCGGAACAAGCATGGGTACCTAAGCGTCGTATGCGTGTTACCGCCGGGGGCCTATCGTGTGGTCGCGAACCGGTCTTATTAATTCGGGCACGACAATTACAGATAAAACACCTGCTCATTTATTTTGGGTTTCATTCATTTCGTTTTTGCCTAGTCATCGCAGTCAAAATTCAATTATTCAAGGAAAAGAATAAACATATATTGCAGCACGGGTATACATACCAATAAGTCTAGCAATTATACCATTAAACCGTTATTTTACATTACAGCCCAACTAGCTGTAACTCTTGAAATTTGTTGAGCTCAAAATATCTACCTATTTGCTCTGGTTTTCTCTGAATTCTACCGTCTGTAGGGATGTAGGATTTTGCTTCATTACTAAAATCATTTCTTTGTGAAACACTGGAAAAGCAATTTCAAATTTAAGTGTAAACTTTGATTTCTTCAAATATTGGTAATATTACAAAAGAAAAAGAACATACAATGTCACAGTGTAAAACATTCAGCCCTATGCATTACAAGGATGTACTCTGTGCAATTTCTGTGAAGATTCCAGTGCAGGTATGTACAGTATCCACGATTTTTGCCTTTTGCGCACTGTGACTGCGATTTTATGAGTGGGCACTCATGTAATCGCAGTGTAAATAAATCGTTATCATGTTCAAAATTTCCCAGCTGGTAGTTAATTATAAATTTATACAAACCCCTGAGTTAATACATTCTCTCAAACTTATTTAAATTCGTGAGGCTTTAATGTTCTTTTTAAATCAACTTTAACGTTAAAGGGAAACAGTCGTCGGAACTGCGCCTGTTTGAGTTTCATTTTTACAAACAATTTATTTAATTCGTGCACGGTATCTAGATGCACCTCATCATCATAGCTGCAACATTTAAATTATACTATGTAGATTGTTATAGATATGTTTTAACTTTCATCAATCACAATCATACACTGGATACAGTGTTTACATTGGTCGTATGGGTCCAATACGACCTTTGAGCGCAGTTCCGACGACTGTATCCCTTGAAGTGACTCAGCAAAAACTAAATGAGCGAAACCCAAAGTAAATGTGCGGCTGTTATAACAAACTACAATGCAAAGGAATGGGTAACAGATGGTTTATAGAAACGAGTACTTCTTCGATTCATTTCATAATTTTGCAAAAGAAACAAAACCTCAAAGCCCCGGTAATCCACAATTACGTCAATGTCTGCAATTGTTGCGATTTGGAAAGTATCGCAGACAGTACTGTTACGTCACGAAATGACCTCGTCTGCCTACACTCAAATATAATACCGGTAAAAAGACGGGATATCGGATGTCGGTGTATGTATGAGAGTGTTCGTTCCCTGCCAGCATGTACGGGTAAAGGAAATAAACGATTGTTAATACATTAATCAGTCATGAATATTACGCAATGTCCGTTGATAAGTTTCGTATTACGTGACCATTGTGATGGAAACCTTATCAGTTATGGAATATTGTGGACGGAGTGCATTTGTTTGGGATTTCTTTCCTATTTTAGGTACTTCATCGTTTCGGTATGCAGTTGCCTTAGTCTGATCGACTTTGACAGCCGGGCAGTTTTTGTTCTAACAAGGCAGAATATTATTTCTGTACTTGTATGTCTTGGATGAATCGATGCCTGACCAGCAATAACCATACAAACATTGACGAAATAGACGAAATCTTATAAATTAAAGTGTGTATGCATGATAAATACATAAATGCATATATACATAAAACATACATACATACATACATACATACATACATACATACATACATACATACACACACACACACACACACACACACACACACACACACATACATACATACATACATACATACATACATACATACATACATACATACATACATACATACATACATACATACATACATACATACATACATACATACATACATACATACATACATACATCAAAACGGTCAATCATTTGACTCATTAACTGTGCGTCAGTGCGGAAGTCACCATGAGAACAATACCGTGTGACGTCAGTGATACGTCATTACAAAAACGTAAACAGTAAAGAGGTCGAAGAGAACATGACCTCTGCTGTGAGAGCTATTGTATTTTTCGTTTAGAAGTGTCGGCATTCAGGTGAAGTCAGAGGAAAATGGCACTTCGACGTGTGAGACATGTTGTACTGATGTTTGATTATCCAATCATATATATTAGACTGTACTCTCTAGCACATCAAAGCAATATTTATTCGACCTTTGTTTTTCAGATCGCGTATTATCTAAATAATTTAGACTTGTATTCGATAGTAAAGTACAAAAGATCTCTTTATCTCTCTCTGCAAGTCACAACCTTCAAAAACGTGTTGTCGCGTTTTCTTGTTGGTATTTGGGTCTATAGGCTTGCCAGCGTCGTTCGTTCATATTTGCTGTTAATTTTGTGGAAAAGGGATTGTAGTAATGCTCTCTTGTGGGTGACAGATAATTTTATGCAGTCACGTTTTTCATATAGATAACGCGTACTTTGAAATTTTGATATTTGATTTGTAGCTTTTGGTGACGCCGTACCGCTACTTAACATAGCTATAGGTGATAAAAGTTTAAATGTTAATGCACTATACTTGTTTCATGGCGTACACACTCGATATGCTATTGGAATTGATTTTATGCTGTAGATAACCCGATACCATCATATATTTAAAAAGGGTTGCAATTACTATGCATGGTACATAACTACCTTTAATTTATACAAGCATTGTTTACTTGAGTTGACAGATTGAAGTCAAAGCTCAGCTCCGACTGACCTTCACGTAAACGCGAAAAAAAATCACAGATTTGGTGCCATGGAGAAATTTAGCCTGGCTCCATAGTGATGACATTGGCTTACCTTCAAGTTCGCGGACAGTCCGATTTCAAGTATATTTGTAGGCGATTAGGGAGATTCCCTTTGATTGTTTATAGCTTGTGTATCTTTTGACCCCCTAGAAAAAGTGTAATAAAAATCAGAAAGTTGAACAGTTGACATACCGTTCAAAACAACAAAATATATATAGCACTGAACTCACGTCATATACTACAGTCGATGTTTATCAGATGATAAACACATATACTTTATGATATTTCCTTGAGAGAAAATGTTTTAGTTTTTCGATGGCAGTTGTTGTTTTTTGAGGAGATTCATAAAACAAACCATCTAACGCATAACGCTTATTTTGTTGTATGAATGTTGTCCAATTCAGAGTGGACCAACATTTTTAACAATGGCAGAGAAACAAGTACAAAGAGCAGAGATGAACTTTGACAGAGCTAAATACGGGGTTGTGTACACGTAGTCTGCATTGAACATTTGACTGACCCTCTGATTTATTTGATATTGGTCACTAACCAGTACATTTTCCAAGGATTGTCATCAAATAATCATCGAACCTAATTTCGAATTACTACAGTTTGTCACGTGGTTTTAAACATCGCACTAAACTCCAGCGTGTTTACTGCTTCCAAGCTCTCGACTGAGAGAGGTGCAGTTGGCTAGAGTGTTGCTTACAAACTCCCTAGAAATTGAAAGTGACTGATTTTATTTTCGCTGGCAAAGGACTTGCTGCTCTTTTACGGGACGACAACCGCTGTAGACGACGATCTGAACTACAAAGCTTGGTACTAGACACCAGATATTAATTTTTTACGTCTCATTTTAGGCGAAAATCAACGACGGTAATCATGGAGTTTTTGAATGTTACACAAGACGGAGGAGAAGTTTACGGTTTGGTCGACGCCGATGGTATGAATAACGTATCCGTCAGCTTAGCGGCTGGTGTGTTGGGCAATTTATCCACGGCACTGGTCAACGTGACCGGCAATGCCACCGACAACGAAACCGCCTCTGACGGCTTCTTGTCGTTAACGGCTTACAAGAGAATCAAGCTGACGAAACGCGTCACGACCATCATCATAACCCTGTCAATGATGGTAGCCATGGGGTGTGTTATCACGGTGAAAGAAACCATCTCTCATCTTCGGCGACCCTTCGGCATCTTCATCGGTTTTATGTGCCAGTATGGCATTCTTCCACTGACAGCATTCGCCCTCTGTCACGCATTTCGTCTTGAAGCTACTTATGCTCTCGGGGTCCTCATTATGTCATGCTGTCCTGGTGGTACAACATCAAACATTTTGACATATTGGCTCAATGGTGATGTGTCCCTAAGGTAAGTACAAGTCTTCTATTGCTCTAAATATCCACAAAAGACATACATCTTTGAAAAATAAGATCACATCTACTCGTCAAGATATTTAAAACAAAGCTAATCGCGAAATAAGATTAAGTATTCTCTCTGAGACATTTTAGCGTAATTGGTACGGTACCAGTTTATTTGTTTGTTTTCTTTGTGGTTTTTTTTTTGGTCTTTTGTTTCGTTTTTCATATCGGCTATCATATTCTATCTAGTTTAATGCTCCGTGGCTCATAAACATTGTGCTCAGATTAAAGAGATACCATTTGAAAGTGATTTCATGGTGTGCTTTCATGAGTGCGCTTTAAAGACGAATGCTTCATTGGCCCACAAAAGAGAGCCACGGTATAATATAAAGTAGAGAAAGTTCATGCAACACCTATTAACCCGCACACCACCGACATGGGGCGGAGTGGGTGCAACGAGGGCCTGGTCGTGAATACATAAACAGCCACACAGAATGGAGTAGTGGAAATGAGTACAGTGAGTTAGATAATTCGACAAATACCAATTACCTATTCTTGACGCATCGTACCTGAGGAACCAATCATACTCTGCGCACGCGTGCAACAACTGAACTTCCAGTTGTTCAGTATTTGCCACTTAGTCGGTAATTGTTGTAATTATTCTAAATTGTATGGAGACATTTTTACATTTGCGATTCCAAATTTGCCTTCACTCGAGTATGTAGGTTGTAACAAATGGGTGTTCAGCATGTATGTGCTGTAGCGGTAGAGAACTGGGTCGGCCCAGTGCATTGTCAGTAAATCGGTCAGACTTTAAAATAGTCAATATTTGTGTGTTTCACCAAGAATACAGTATACTCATACCAGCCGTAACTTCATGGGCCTAGAATGTCTCCCAAAGTGTCAAGACGATTATCTTCAATCAGTGCTGTTATATTACCGTGTCTTGATCTATTTGCGTAATGGTCAGATAGTTTCAAATTCATGGATAATGGATTCTTGGAAATCAGTCCACTGAACATAGTAATATTTGTAAGTTGCAGTGATTAACGCCCTGCATTTATGTTTATCTAAGAAATAATATTTTAACGGCGGTTCGCGCAGATTAAACTTCTAATCAACACATTCTTTGTCACATTTCACAAAGTGCGTTTACCTAAATATGCCCAGATTAGTCTAAAAACATATTTTCGTGACTGGTAACGTTGTGTTCACTAAATCAGTACAATTCGCATGTTTTCCACAATAATTGTAAATCTTTTGGGTCCCCCTCTAGGCTCTGTCATATGTTATTCGTTTATTAATTTGAATCATCCATCTTCAATCATCTCTCTCTCTCTCTCTCTCTCTCTCTCTCTCTCTCTCTCTCTCTCTCTCTCTCTCTCTCTCTCTCTCTCTCTCTCTCTCTCTCTCTCTCAAATTTTTTAAAGATAATTTGGTTTAAAAAAGTCTTGATATTGTTTTTCATATGAAACTGTTCTTTGTATGTCTTTCTCACAGCATTTGTATGACCACGTGTTCAACTGTGGTGGCGTTCGGAATGATGCCGCTGTTGTTGTTCATATACACTCGCAGTTGGACCAACGAATCCGCCGTCATCCCTTACACTCAGATCATAATAACCCTGGTGATGATCCTTGTCCCGGTGGTCTGTGGAGTCCTCATCCGACACAAGTCTAAACCAACGGCTGATAAAATAAGCAGGGTAGGTAGCCTCATAGATTATTCGTGTCGAAGAAATCGGAGATGGGAGGGGCAACCGAGAACTGTCGTTATCTGAACACACTCCCAATCGGAGTTGAGTGTTATAGTTTTTGTCCTCGTAAAAGTAACAGTTTTGACATTTTGATAAGTGGAACATTAATTTACGAAAGCTATCACTTAAAGCAACGTCGGTGGTTCTACTGAAGAAGTGTACAAGGAAAGAATTTTCTTAATTGGACTTGTACATTACTGGACTGGAAAATATGTCGCTCACGGGTAGGGGAGGCGTAGCGAGCGCCCTCAAGTGACGGGTTGCCCAGTCCCATGCAGTGGGTTGTTTGTTGTAGGGGTTGAAATTTTTGACAGAATGAACACACTTTTCCACATGAAAGATTCGCAGAAAGTGATTTTTCATTATTGTCATCAGGTTTTGCATATCATCATAATATCATTAATACAGGTAGCATAATGGAATACAATTTTGTATGTAGCCCAAACGATATCATCGTGTAGCATTTTTGCTAGACAGAGTGATAGCAGAACAACACTCTTTTTATCGATAGTTAACGAAGTGATGCTATGATTGTTTGCTTTCAGGGTCTGGCCATTATCGCTATTATTGGCATAGGGATGAATCTTGCGTTCGATGCTATCATGCATTCACATGTATTCACCATGCATCCAGAATTGTGGGCCATTGGTTTCATTCTTCCGACTGTGGGGGCGGTATTAAGCTACGCGGTTTCCTGTGTGACCAGAATGCCTGCACGACAAAGACGGACCGTTGCACTGGAGACGAGTTTGCAGAACATCGGCGTCGCCTTTACGCTCATAGTCTTGTCTTTCCCCGCCGATAAAGGGCGCATCGGCGCGTTCATCACCATCTACGCAGCCCTTCAGTCAAGCTCCATCTACCTACTGGTTCCAGTGGGAATCTTCTTCTCGAAGAAACTCGGCTACTCCCCGGTGAAGGATGAAAACGAGGCCGGTAATAAGGAAGAAGCAAATGGAGATATTGGACACAAAGCTGACCCAGAAGAGCCAATCATCTACAGCTCTCTTGTCAAGGAACACGACAATGACCTTGAAAAAAACAATGAAGAAAAAACTGAACGACTATTGAACGAGTCGAACATTTAGACTTCAGATGAAATATTGACAAGGCTATAACTTGCCCGGCTACTGATTGATTGCTAGAATTTGAGATAATAATTATTGACATATAGTAAACTAGTTAGTTGTCTCTTCTTAGAAAACATCGAATGTCAAAACAAATTGAAATATCATGAAACATTTTAATTACTTGGGTGCATTAATTTACCAGTTTCTGTAAAGTGGGATGAACATTCACAGATCTGCTCTGAAAGCGATCAGAGTGATTTTTAAGAGAAGGTTATTTTTAGAAATATTGCGGTATATTTAGAAAGGTTTGCTGAGTTTCTTGAGGGTACAAGGATACCGTGGACAAAGTCGTGTCTGTCATTTTAATTGATTCTGAAATCGGCGAGATGGCGTGTTATATGTGTGGTATGTATGACAGCAGCAGAATGAGCTTTTATCGGGTTTTGCGTATATGACTCTCTTGATAATAATTGATGATGATGACGATGATGATGATGATGATGATGATGATGATGATGATGATGATGATGATGATGATGATGATGATGATGATGATGATGATGATGATGATGATGATTATGATGATAATGATGTGATGATGATGATGATAATGATGATGACGACGACGGCGACGACGATGATGATGATCCTTGTTTTCAGATCGCTAAGATCAAACTCCGCCAGAGCGACATTTTTTTCTTTCTTTCTTTCTTGTCACTCTCTGTCATCCTCTTGAGACCGTATGAAGCCACGAAAATATTTTGTATATGAAAATTTGACTTAATTAAACTTCGTGTTGCGAACTTTAAGTGCTAAGATTTCGACTACAGCGTATTGAAATAATAAGTTGAAATTAATTTATTTTGTATTGAGAAAGGTTCTTAAATTGTAAAATCGTTCATAAAAAAGTTTATTTTAAAGAACATCTTGTTGTTTTAAAACTATACATGTAAATTCGTCCCGATTCGACTCAGAATACATGTCATAAAATGATTGTTGGTCATCTTCTGTCCCACTTCGATCGTTCGATTCCAAGGTTTGTTCTTGTGCATCGCAGTTAAACTGTTTAATTTACTTTTTTCCTGTGGATATCCCCGAGTCACGTGTGGCGATTTGCAGAAAAGCTGTAAAGTTTTAAGGAGTATGAAAGGCTGAAAGGCTTTGAATCTTCACATATTGATCTTTCTGTCGCTTTTAGAATCAGTATTACGTAAGATTTGACGCAAGAATGCGTGTAGAACAGAGTGTATAATTGTGGAAAACATTGATGTGGGTTTTTTTTGCACTCAATATAACCAAAGGGATGTTCAATTATAAATTGATAGTGAGACTTGGCTCAAGTCAGCAATTGTGTAAAATAAAGTCATTTCAGCAAGACTTAAATGCATTGATGTTACTTTGTATTTGAAATGGTGTGACTGAGATGCTACAATTATACGATCCTTCGACGGTCTTCTCGCTTGTGTGAAATGAAAACTCTGAGAGGTGGATTTGCACGCATGCGTGGAGTGAACGCGATCGGCAGTCTGAGTTTCTCGCTAGGTCACAGTGAATCTCGTGATAACTGCACTACGTCGTGGTATGATTGAAAAAAAATCGCGAGTACTCTATTACATCACATTCGACTAAATTAGTATTCATTCACAGACTTGGACTAAGTCACATGGTTTGCTCGGGTAGTTTTATTGCTTTGCAATGAAGTCTACCAATTCTAAAATACATTCATCGTGGTTTTTTTCTGTTTCGTTGTTTGCTATTGGTTACTCGTGAACAGAGACTCTTGAAAGATACATAAAATCACAAATTGCATTCGTGGAAAGGTTATTCCAGATGTTACGTTAAATCCTTGGAGGTTGTCCGCATCATCTGTAAATGTTTAGAGAAACAACGTACTATTCTGAAAAAAAAATAGTCAGCCTTTACACTAAGTACTTTTTTGTTTGTTTGTTTTTTGTACATGTTTGTTTGCGTCTTTTTGTAATTAGTTTGTTTGTTCTTTATCTATATCCGCATTTCAATATTATATATCTGCGTGATTCATTTTCAATAAATACAATAAGCTTAATATTGGATATCAATCTATTCCAAAATCATAATTCAAATGATGATATAAATTCGTAATTTTAGCCTCCTGTCTGATGAAAGTCTAAGCATCAAATACAAATCTTCAGTCATACAAACATAATATATCTATGCAATGATAAATAGAATCTATTATACTTTTCACCACGTGAACACAAAAAAGTTCCTGTGTAGAGCGGTCGGTCCAATTTCAAACTATCACCGTTATCAGTGAAGTAGGCTAAAGTCCCAGGCAAATCGTATTGTGAATCTCTCTATTCACGTGGCACGCAAGAAATATTCAGTAGACATTTCAAATTCCTTCACTGTTTCTTCGCTTGAAATTATTTGTACATTATGCAAAAAAATGCACAATTGGTTCTGTATACCGATAAACGTGTTGGAGAATAATCAACATTTGTAGAAAATAACCAGGCTTTCGCTAAACATTGTTACTAGTTGTAAAGATGAATTAAAGGGATAGTTGCTCTAACTTTTGATAATTTTCACTGTGTTTTTATGTCACCTTAACTTTCTTGTTTTACTCCCCAAGCATGTTGAGATACTCAATATGGCAGCTAGTCAACTCGGCTGCTCGGCGCGTATATGTGTAGACTACATTGTTAATGTGGACAAATGAATTCTGGTCCGGCTAGAATTCAGAGGTAAGCTGTAATACTGTATTTTACACATATTGAGGTGGAGCACACTGACAAGATAAATAGTTAATGTTCCACTATGCATTGGGGAGAAGAAAAAAAAACTTGTGGTTGACATAAAAACAAAGAATCATCAACACACCCCTCTTAATGATGCTAATTTTAGTCCACAGTTCTTAATCATTTCAACAAAATAAAGAAATAATTTGTTTATAAATCTCTTTCTTCATTTCTGTTAGAAAATTTTGTTTGATATTCCAATGTTGTGACTGAGGTTTTGATTATTAAATATCATTGAAGTTGCAAATTTAATTATACTGAAGTTGTCAATGCTCCCGTAGTTTCTCATTGAGACGATTCGTAATCAAATAACAAAACCAATCAAACTCATAACAAGAAATTAAATTTTATGTCTCCTTCAATATTTCCTTCTTCCCGTCAGTCTTTATACTTCTTTTACTGCGTAATTTACCCACAAGCACTGTGGTTACGGTGGCCTCGGTGTACGAACGGTCACCGTTACGAGCGCCCTCAATAGTCAATGAATGAGAACATGTTTTCTCGATGAATCGCTGATATTCCGGAAATGAACCACACCCATCGTATCACGATTCGACCCAAATTCAATTTGTTTAACGGTAAAACGTATACGCGGATGCATTTCATACAAAATTGTAAAAAATAATTATCTATGTATGTCATGATACAATGTAGTGTAAACGTCTTTCTATATTTACCGTCGCCGGAACATCAGCTGTGTAACCTTCGATTTTTCGCAATTATTCGCAACAAGGTATTTTGAACAATACAATTAAGATGTAGTACGATTGTCGTCTCTTAACGAGGTTATAAGCACTTTCGCTGAAACAGCAGAGGAAAACTGCGGCCTTGCAAACTGTTTACGACGCACACGACCCATTATCATGCAAATCTACAAACGGGAGCTATTTTCTCATTCACTCTCCACTTGGACATCGATTGATATTTAAATGAAGGGTTGTACATTTCTGAATGCGCAACGCATCTCTCCCCGCGTTTCAATACGAACTGCGCTGGGTCATGTTAATAGGGTCACCAGAAAAGGTCCCATTCCCTACGCAAGCCTAAAATTGAAGTCTTCCTCGGCATCATTGCTGTCTAAACTAGAAGTTACTGCAGTTCCAAAAGGTGCCTTAAAGCAGAGTGTTAGGGTGTGACGAAAACAGGTATGAACCACTTTCACTGTCGTTTTAGTAGCGTTGTAGTTGGAGCTGTAGGCCAGTCCATTGTGGTAAACAGCTGTAATCACCCATTACTGTTTTGAAAATCGACGGTTATACCGTCGAAATGGAATGCACAAACAGTCGTGTCACAGGGCGTTACCGTCCTTGGAAAAGGCTTAGTCATCATATGATATTGCTTTTGGAATTTTATCAGTACTGCCAAACAAATGAAATATATCTTACTCTAGCCGATGTCTGCTTCGCTAAAATATGTCACAATTAGGTTACAGCATCTCAATCGTGACTTTCACTCGACGCCATGTTTGTTGAGCGAGTGTCATTAATCTTTTAACAGCAATTTACTTTGACGTTTGAAAACATGAGAATAATTACAAACATAACGGCGGAAATAAAAGCCTGGTCGTTCCGAAAATCACAGTAATGATAGACTTTCCGTCGAGGAGACACAGCAAAGCTAACACTTTTACCTGTGCGACCCTTTCCAAGCTGAAAGTAGTGCCTAGAAAGCTCAAATCGTGCAGCGAGAAAACCTTAATGTGCCATGCCATGTGCAAATGCATGTTATCTGAAACCATAGGTACTCGAATGTCAATGCTGAGACCATGGACGGTCCCAAGGTGGTTTCAGTAGACTTTGATCATTTGATGATTGTAGTGTTTTGTTTTCAACCGTCACTCAGGGCCTACCAATTCCCGTATCATCGAAGCTATTTGATGTTATCGGGTCATTAAGATGTCACCAGGTGGAGTGACCTTACGATCCAACGGAACTGCAAGTTCCCATAGTCACTGATGAAAGTGACAACTCTGTACCATCAAAGTGATGAATTGAATAACCAAGTAATCGTAATCAGCCAGCTTAAATTTTGCAGGAATATATACAGATGATATACACACAGGGCCAGTCTGGAGACACTTGTTGTTTTGCTTAAAGGCTTACATGCATAAATTGACATATTTATTCAATATAAACCAACGGTCCCTCTATGTCCACATGGAGGTAATAGGGAGAGCGCTCCTTGCGACATGACGTCACGTTATGGACGATCGGTGCTCTCACTGAAATACATAACAGCCGAATCCTTTCCCGGTAACACAAATTGAAATCACCTGAGTCACTTCTGTTGAAAGACTGGACGAGGAAATGGTTCTATAAATCAATGTCATGGACGGTCGTTTCAAGCCAATGACCAGATAATATCAAATGAAGCCATTCCGACCTTGTGGGAGCGGTTGAGGTTACGTTCGAGCCGGTCCGTCATATCGTGTATAGACCGGTGACATTTCCATTGTTTCATCATAGACCCTAAAAAGAGGGTCTATGGTTTCATGGCTGTCTACCGACGGACAATGGGTAATATTCAAATTAGCAGGTCACCTCGGCTCTTGATGCACGTGCACACTGTCTCTGCATATATGATTGAGTTTGGTATTACATTCGAAAGATGTTGAGTATAAAAGCTATGAAGAATATTGGTTATGCATCAGAAAGTTTTGAACTTGAAAATGTGGTGTTTTAATGATTGAATGATGGGTATAAGATCAAAACAGCACGGCTGATAATTGATCATGCAGTGAACAGCGATTGAACAGTATCGAAGTTCAGGTCTCCGCTGTTGAAAAATCTCAGAAACTTAACCGAAAGTAGCCAACTTTAGAGTCTAAATGGTTTTAATTGAAATTGAAGAAAACATTCTCTGTGAAAATGTGGATAATGTAAGTGATTGTAGTATGGCTCTGAAAATCGAAATTTTTCATATTGTTTTGACCACGATTGCCATGTGTCTGTCCTCGGTCCCTCCATACTAGGGACAACATGCAAAGCTCTGGCATTTGTTTCGCTTATGTACAACTCCGTTGTTTATATATGGAGGTATCTGTCTTCCTGGCTTATCCATGGCGGTATCTATCTCCAATGTTTATCCATGGAGGTATCCATCTCCAATGTTTATACATGGAGGTACCTCCATGATTTATCCATAGAGGTATCTACCTCCATGGTTTAAATCTGGTGGTAACCATCTCCATTGTTTAACCATGGTGGTAGAAGCGAGCCTAAACCCTCAGGGTTGAACCATCGAGATAGTTCGAATGAAACCATTTTATGATCAAGAATATTTATAAGTACCAAAGCGAAAAACCTTACCAGGGATGCCGCGTGATTCTAAAGACGCTCAAAATTGGTACATCCTCTGCGGTTTGTTTAGATTCTCTTCAATTTTTGGAAGTAAACTGCTTGTTCGAATATACTTTCTTTTTCTATATTAACTAGATTGTCGATTACGGCATAGTACCAGGCGCCAAATGTAAAATAATTATTTTACACATTAGAAGAACATATTCATACGAAAAGGGTGTATTTGCATGCATTTATCAATAAAAAACTACTATAGCATAAGTATAAATAAATCAATACAGACATAAGTAAATACATATATGAGTGAAAAAACATACATATATGTGAACCAATTCACACAAGACCTATGAAGACAGACATATACATACATACGTGCATACGTACGTGCATACATACATACATACGTACGTGCATACATACATACATACATACATACATACATACATACATACATACATACATACATACATACATACATACATACATACATACATACATACATACATACATACATACATACATACATACATACATTCATACATACATACATACATGCACTCACGCACGCACGCACATACATACATACATACATACATACATACATACATACATACATACATACATACATACATACATACATACATACACAAGCCCATATGCACTCATGCACGCACGTACGCACATACATACATACATACATACATAGCCCATATGCACTCATGCACGCACGCACGCACATACACACAAACCCACACACTCATATACATACATACATACATACATACATACATACATACATACATACATACATACATACATACATGCATACATATATACATACATACATATACACACATACAGGATCGAAAAGTTTACATGAGGGAACGAAGTACGCTTGCGTATATCCACTCGCACACACACACACTGCTACTCGGAAAAGTTTACATGAGGGGGAACGAAATACGCATGCGTATATCTACTCGCACACACACACACACACACACTGCTCTGAAAAGTTTACATGAGGGGGAACGAAATACGCATGCGTATATCTACTCGCACACACACACACACTGATGATCCACGCCGCCCTGGAAGATATCCTATAATGCATTGCTGTAAGCCCAACGCCTAAACCGGAAATAGGCTCATTTGGCGTCAAGACACCAAGGCGAGCGGACCGGCCTCGCTCATCCAATCTTGCCGCATATGGCAAGCAATTGCGATAATGACGAATGCTTTATTTCCAAAAATCAGTAAATGACATGCTTTATCCATCCGTACTTCAGTGAGACACGTTCCCCAGTCAGTAAATGACAATGGGGCCGGGGTACCCCAGGCCTCCCACAAGTATCAGAGTGTTCACAGCCCCGTGGATAGCTGTGATATCGCAGCGGTACTCGTGGCGAACGCGATCGAGTCATTGGGGTCATCGCCACAGGGACTGTGGCGATGACCCCAAACCAATGACCCGAGCGCGTTCGACACGCCACAAGTACCGCTGCGATATCACAGCTACCCCGTGGATTGTTGTAGCGAAGCCAGCAGTTTTTCTCACAGAAACAAGTTGCATAATGTACTCAGTAAAACGTTGTCAGGTACATGTAACATGAAAACTGACTGAGGTCGAAGTGACTAAGGCACCGGGATTGATTTGACCACAAACAACGACAAGAGGGTGTGAATTACTTGGGTCGAAACGGACAGGGGTCGAGGTGACCTGCTGCCCCGGTCCTCAACTGCAGGCCTGACGGCCTGGCTATGTTTACATAAGGCGTCCACATTTTAGAAAATCACTAAAAGTAGGCAGAAAGAAAGCCCCCATTACGTGAAAACGCTAGGAGGGTCGCTAGGGGTCGGATGACAGTTTGACACATTTCGTACCATTAAGAGTCGAATGATACTACATTGACCGGGTTGACCATATGACTTTCATCAAAAAACGTCCGGGGAAAAGTGAATACATTTGATGTTTGACCAAACTTTACAAAGCATCAATTTTTCGATCAAAAAATTCACGCGTAGAACTAATGAAAATTCGTAAAAAAAATACCACTGCCTTGTACATCAGGCACTAAAAATGAGTTTATTAGAAAATACACAGTGGCTCTTAATATTAGTTTGAAAATTCCAGTTCTCCGTACTCCGTTGCTGTCTAGTTCCAGTGGGCATACTTGGCATTCCAGACATTCATTCCCTGTTGAGTGGAACTACGTACGATCCTGAGTAAAGTAAGCAGAGAGCACAGGGTGTTGTCTAAATGTCCGTCCCCAGGGGTGAGTAGGTGTTTCGTTGTATTGCTAATAAAGATATATTCTACCAACCTTTGGTGTTTGGTCTTAAACTTAGCACTGCCCTTGACAATCTTGCGTTAACGTTTTATCAACATGCTGTATCTATTATCTGATGAGTTTGAGTGCCTAATTGGCCAAGGTAAGCAAGGGTAAATTACTAAGCTGTGGACGCTGTCACCAGATTATCACCGGATTAAATTTGACAAAGTCAACAACGAACGCGCCAGTAAGGTATAACTGAAGACCTTACTGGCGCGTTCGTTGTTGACTTTGTCAAATTTAATCCGGTGATAATCTGGTGACAGCGTCCACAGCTTAGTAATTTACCCTTGATTACTTTGGCCAATTAGGCACTCAACTCATCAGATAATAGATACAGCATGTTGATAAAACGTTAACGCAAGATTGTCAAGGGCAGTGCCAAAACACCAAAGGTTGGTAGAATAATCTTTATTAGCAATACAACGAAACACCTACTCACCCCTGGGGACGGACATTTAGACAACACCCTGTGCAGAGAGTTTAGAGAGCAGAGAGTTTAGCAGTAAAGCTGTTGCTTTAGTTCCAGTAAGCTGTTGCTGTTGTTCCTGTTGAATGCTGTATTTAACCATTAAAGAATATAAGCCGAATGGCAGAGAGCTGTAATACACGACTCCCAGTGTTTTATTGGCCTGGGTTGGGCCGTTAACCCCAGCAGAACTTCGCCGGCATGGCAGGTACCATTAAGTCAGAAACCCTTACGGGGCCTCTAAGCAGTGTAGTATTACTCAGGCCGGCTACCACTTTACCACTGTGTAAAGCCCTGTACGAACCCGACTCACGACACAAAGGCAAGAAAGAGAAAAAGTGTCGCACATCTTTGTCATCGTCACTAGCCTTCGACGCCGCGAGGTACGTAGAGTCCGAGTTAGGAGTGAGCTCCCCGGTGTGGCACTTCCGGGCCTGCAGATCGTCGCGTCAGTGTGTGTATCTCAGAGAGAGTAGCAATGTGTGTGTTGTGTTTGTTGTGTGTGTGTGTGTGTGTGTGTGTAAGTGTGTGTGTGTGCGAGTGGATATACGCATGCGTACTTCGTTCCCCCTCATGTAAACTTTTCAGAGCAGTGTGTGTGTGCGAGTAGATATACGCATGCGTATTTCGTTCCCCCTCATGTAAACTTTTCCGAGTAGCAGTGTGTGTGTGTGTGTGAGTGTGTGTGTGTGCGACTGGATATACGCATGCGTACTTCGTTCCCCTCATGTAAACTTTTCGATCCTGTATGTGTGTATATGTATGTATGTATGTATGTATGTATGTATGTATGTATGTATGTATGTATGTATATGAGTGTGTGGGTATGTGTGTATGTGCGTGCGTGCATGAGTGCATATGGGCTTATGTATGTATGTATGTATGTATGTATGTATGTATGTGCGTGCGTGCGTGCATGAGTGCATATGGGCTTGTGTATGTATGTATGTATGTATGTATGTATGTATGTATGTATGTATGTATGTATGTGCGTGCGTGCGTGAGTGCATGTATGTATGTATGTATGTATGTATGTATGTATGTATGTATGTATGTATGTATGTATGTATGTATGTATGTATGTATGTATGTATGTATGTAATGCACGTACGTATGTATGTAAGTATGCACGTACGTATGCACGTATGTATGTATGTGTCTGTCTTCATATGTCTTGTGTGAATTGGTTCACATATATGTATGTATTTTCACTCATATATGTATTTACTTATGTCTGTATTGATTTATTTATACTTATGCTATAGTAGTTTTTTTATTGATAAATGCATGCAAATACACCCTTTTCGTATGAATATGTTCTTCTAATGTGTAAAATAATTATTTTACATTTGGCGCCTGGTAGCATAGCCCGGTCTTTGACAACACAAGGCGGTCATTTCGGATAGGGGCTGTATGAACGATTTGCCTTCTTCTGGCTGTACAGCCATGGAGGAAACTACCAAACTCCTCAATATTTTCAGTTGGATTTTTATCATCGTGTACTACTAAAGGTGTAATTTATCATGTGCGATATATCCTTGCAGGTCTAAATTCTAATAGAAGGAAGTTGTTCAGTGCATTAATATTTTCCTTGAAAAAGTATTTGCTGCGCGCGCAGCGCTGTTTTGTATTCAGCATTATCCAGTTGCAGATGAATGTAATTAGATACCGGGGTGACTTGAAATCAACAATTACCCCGTCAGTGCTGTAATTTTTTGGCATCAAAAAATTTTAGAGCAACATTTAACAATTTTTTATGAATTTTTCTGTAACATTTTTTTTTATTCTGGACCGAATGGACATCATGGCCACAGTTTTAATGAAAAGTTTGGCAAAAATATGAAAAAATTGACGCGCATATTTTACAAAGGAGACAAAAATTGACTTTGGCGCTCAAGGGTTAAAACCCTGTTATCCTGCGCACATAGTGGAGTCGTGTGGAAATACAAATTTAAGGATATCACAGGCTAATGAAATAACTTGAGTTGGGCACCGTTAGTTCAAAGTCACTGATCTCGGTGCCATTTCTGAAAATAAAAATACCATCACTCTTGATACTGGGACCATCTTTGTGTTACATAGTCACTTTTTCATCGTTAAAGACACTCTCAAATAACCAATGCTACAACAATAACGATGTTCTGACCTAGCTTTCTCAGGTCTGCCAGAACATTTTTGAGGTCTTCCCGGTGACCGATTCACACCTGCCAACCCGAAATATTTCTGTACTACAGCTGAAGTAAAATCATGCAGATAACAGCGAAACCACTATGTCCACAGTTGGGCTCTACTACAGACACAGTACGCGATCTATTGGTCGTTATTTTCAGAAGCCGTGTCATGGAAATTTATTTTTATTCTCTGAATAAAGATTCCCTCGCCCGCGTTTACCCACGCTTGTTTATTTTTGTCATTTTATACAGTAAGGTCACGATATACAACATTATTGATTCAAGCGAATACCATCGGTCTTTAAATGCTTTTTATTTTGGATTCTTAATATGTTTCATATTGGGGTAAACTCCTTTAAAAATTGACTTCAGGTACAGTGGATTCGAAGCTTTGTACGTGTTGAAATCTACTCAGCCCCAAACAAAGGACGTTCCGTTCGGCAAATGTGGACTGTGTTAAGGTAGACGACGCACCTCGGTGACAGATATTCGGGCCTTCAAATTTTATCAATTTTCTTCTGACCTACCACTTGTGGGGGCTCATTTTGAAGCTCTTGGTGAAAGAAAAGTTTTCACCGTCTTAGTTTTTCGAAAATCGAAAATTTTATTTTTTCCCATAGAGTTAACACAGGGATGGCGGCCATTTTGAATTTCAAATATCGAGAAATCGCAAGTTATTTGTCTCTCTAGTACCAAAGTTTGCACGGTGACCCCTGATTTTTATTCTTGCTTCGGTAAGAGAATGGTTGAAAGTTTCATTGAGGAAAGTTTGAGCAAAAGTTTAAGTCTTTCACTTTCGAGGTGCATATTACCTTAAGGCATTGACGAGGTGACACGGAGGACAAAGATATGAATGCCAGATCTAAACATAGCTCAGCGTTAGAGATGTTGCATGTATACTGTGTGTCTGGGAGTCGTGATTCAGCTTCTGTTTGGTTTGTTTAGTCAACCTTGATCGATATGAATTCAAGTTCACAATTCATCAATCTACATTAGCCAGCGGCTTAATTCATTGGAACCGTATGTTTGGCAACATTTCTATCGCCCAGGCAAACACGTAGCAGTGTTTTGTGACATGGTATTTAAGGACACCTGGTAACACCACCGAGCCGTGGTTCGAGATGTCATTTCTGTTTGTCCTCGTCCCTAGTAGATTATTCATTTACTTTGAAAGATATTGAACATTTGACTTGTTTTGATGTGTTAGAAGTTAGAACATCCATACAACAAAGGGTTGGGGAAATTCGACGGTGACATAAAACGGCAGACTTCAGGCCTTGGTTCTCGCTGTAATGCGTGTTGACAAATGTACGGAATATTTACCTGGCCTGATACCAGTCCCGTGATCTCTTTGAAATTCGTGTCCATGTCAACTTGTGAAGAGACAAAGCTGATAAAAACATACTACTTTTCGATGTTGGTTTGTGAGGGTGATCCGAATATTACACTTAGTCCTACATCGCATCAAATTGGAATTTCAACTGTCGGCAGCATTCTCAGCTATTCATTCCGGAGACAATTCTAGAAGTTCATGATGGCACAAGACAGTAAACTTTAGTAATTTCTGTTGATCAACATCAGCTTTGAAATTTCAGCAAACGTCCTTTGAGCACAGCTGATCATAAAACAAACGTTTGATTCACTCTAAGATGGCACATCCTCTCGCTCGTCACGTTTAAAGTTTGTCTTCCCCACGTTTGACAGTGATATTATCGGTACACTCTATAGTGTATACATGCCAAAAGACTAGCGACGGTATACCGCTTGGACTACATGATTACTATCAATGGCTAAAATTCACCAAATTGTCGTCAGTTCACTGAGCTACGTGATCAAATGAGGTATAGATGTTAATGACGACTTTGTAAAATGTCACCAGTTCATGTGAATAACTTCATTGGCCATCGACGCAAGTCAAGAAATGAAGATAATGATAAAAGTATGGGGACATGGCGCGCCCACAGTACGGCAATCTCTTGTACCAGACAGTATTTTTTGAAATTTGAGGGCTTTTCAATTGTTATTTTCAACCCCACCTCCGGGTCATCTATCTTCAACACCAACGGGATCCACAATACGGTTTCTCTTCTTTTAACGAGCGTACCTTAAAGGGGCAGCTCATTTATCAGCTTCATCTAAAAGTAAATTGACCAACTTGATAAATATTTCAATGGAAAACAAAGTATCAATTGTCAACAAGGACTAATGCGAGAACCAGTGATTGAGGATTGCCGCTTTAAGAGTACTGAGCATCCTTATCGTGGAAATTGGTACATGTCGCTTGGACTTCTGTTTATGCCATCAAAGGTGGTACGCACTTCTAAAATGAAAGACATACTTTTGGTAATATTTTCCACAAGGAAACTTCAAACTAATCACTTTTCAAGTTTAAGATTAAAAGTCAGGGGTCACTTATTGGAGATAAATCATCATAAATACACCGATACTTGAAATGGAATTCAAAATGGCCACCACCCCTATGTTAACTCTGTGAGTACAGGTTATATTGTCAATTTCCACAAAAAGTAAACCTGTGAAAACTTTATTCTCTCCAAGAGCTTCAAAATGAGCTGACGCGAGGGGTACATCAGAACAGATCATTACAAGTAAAAATTTGAGTCCTTAAATCTGCATTTTACCGTACCGTCGAATGTATAGAAACATGCCCTAAGATAATGTGACGCTGTCCTACAGGTTAGCCCGGTATCCGAGTATTCATCGCCCTCAACTCCTCACATTTAGTATATTCACGCCTGATTAATGGCAAAGTCAGAACATTCATTGTAAAGTCAAGGTGATAAAATACATTAATTTTCAATTACCTGAACGTGTTGACCTTTGTCCTCTCGCCAAGATTAAAGTCTTATTACTCTTTAATGTTGCTGAGGAACTTTGTGTGCCAACAAAAACGCCAAAAAACCTGCCATATGAGCGGGGAAACTTGGAAAAATAAAATGTCGAGCTTTCATAAAAGTAGGACCCAATTCCTAACATCGATTGACCGTCAGGATAGAGCACAATCAAGCAGTAACTGTTGCCGGTCTGATGTCACTCAGCCTTTTTAAAAAAAGTTTCTTGGCTTTTTTCAACGAAATATCAAGTGTCAGGAGAACATAGTTGTTACCATACCTCTCACAATCTAGTTACTCAGGTACCAAAACCTGAGAGGAAACATTGTCAACGATAGGACCACCGCGGTTCAAAGTGGTTTCAAATAACGATCTTTGCTGAAAGAAAAACACCGATCAATTTTAGCGGGGAAGTAAGGTGACGACAGCTTGGGGTCTACGGGGGACAATAATACCAGGTGTCTTCCAACTGTAACATAGAGTACGTATACCTGCCACCACAGACAGGAGGGAGAGTTTCCTGTACCTCTTATCCTACCAAACAGTAATCTTCCCCTGAAGTTCTTTTGTCAGTAAAAGTGGTATTGACCAAACCTGTATACTTTCGCCTACTTAGCTTGGTACGTAATTTCTATTCACATTTTCAGTATTTGAAGTATTCAGGGGCCTTGAAATATTCAAATTTTTTAATGTAACAGATGGAAGCCGTTATGCCTTATCGGTTTTATACCACTTAAAATTGATGACGACGTATGGACTTGACAGGATGGGGGTACTGTCCTCCTTTGCCATCGAGAATGCTGGACATTCAAAGTCAGGCGTTTAGTTTGATTGTGATCCTGTACGTTGATTCATGGAGGGGTGGAGAGGGGCTACCTTCATGTGTTTGCCTTACCATGGAGGTTAAATTAGACGTCCATTGTCTTACCAAGGCTCACTGTTTGGCATCCTTTAATATGATTTTGAACTTCATTCAAAGTAGAAAGCTGTCCTTGAGTTTCTGAGTCAAGGTAAAATTCAGGACCAAAAATGTTTTAACGATTAATTATTTATCTCTGAAATAAGTTCTACAGCATTGATCAGCTCGCACATTTCTGTCCAATGTTTTTTTTTCTAGAATCGCATACGATACTACAATGCATGTACATTTTTAAATAAAAAAACTTTCATCAACTTTATCATTTAAAACCATGTATGTCTTTGTGTTTAATAGGGACAGTCATTCTTGCGCCAGTGGGAAAGTGTTTTGTTTTGTGGATTTTGTGTGTGTGGCCAAATTTCGGAACATTGTACCACTACTTGAATTTCTGCCATTACTAAAAGAAAGAGAGAACCTCACCCAACCGCTGGCCAATTTCCTGAGAAAGATTCTCCCATTTGCTTTGGCGACTGTCTGTCAAAGTACCAGCTCTTCATCGGGTGTTGTGTACGCTCAACCTTTTCACAGTCATGGAAAGATTAAGTCATGTAAAGTGACGTCACAACTTTGGGCGCATCAGTGGTCACACTCGCCACGTTCAAGTTCAACACCTTCGGTGGCTTCACTGATATTTTTTGGGGTAACAGTTTCGTTTTTTTCTGTTCCAGATGGCGTCGACAACTCTACGAATACCTCTCACCGTGTTATTAATTTGTATACTTTTAGTATCACCTGTTGAAGGTAAGAGTCATTGTGATGGGACTATGTGAATTTTCCCAGCATGTTTTTCGCAAGATGTCTTATTGCACCAATCGAAAACAAGAAATGGGAAATGCGATCCGAAACTTTGGAAAGGAAATTTAAAAAAATGATAAATTTGACGGTAATAACTCGGTCCTGTAGCAAACGGAAAGAGTAAGTGGTTGGTTGAATGCATAATTAAATGACTGACTGACAGATGTAAACGCACTCTGTAACGCCAATTACTCTTGTCTCTTGATGTCTTTTCATGGATATTTCTTCGATATTTCCAAATTTGACATCATGACAAGGTGCCTTACGTGTGTTCATTATGCTAATATCTGTGACGTCACTTTGGCAGGTCTGAAGCAAGAAACGTCAGCAGCGTTGGCGGCAGGATGCATCGCTGGCCTTGTAGCAATTCTTGGACTTGGCATGTGGTTCTACGACACACACATCAGGAAGTATCGCGACTATGAAGGATATGAGGCCCACTTTGTTAATCCATACGCGATGAAAGCGTACACCAACCCCGTTAACACGATATCTGGAAAAATTGAACTTGATCCCGATAATTATGGATTCTCGGACACGCCAACTTATTAAGTGAGGGGGGAGCATCTTCACTTTGGACAACTATAGTGTTCAAATCTTTTCCTGACAAAAAGTTATCTGTACTAATATTGCGAATATATGAATGCGAACATTCTTATAAGAGTTCTGTCTTTGATAAGATTGTAAATATTTTCAACCTGTTCGGGTTGAAATCTGTAGCTATATCGGTACTGGGCAGATGGCTGTTGTAAATGGTAGGATTTCGCAACGAATACAGACAGTCTAGCAAATGCAAATGAGAACAGACGCGGGGACAGAGCTTTGTAGATTCCGAGAAAAATGTGCGGAGCAATCGGCCAAAGTCGTGGTTTTGGTATTCGCTGGGATTCAAGAAATGTGTTTTCGCTGATGACAGAATTTCGATGAAGTTTGCTGTACCTTCAAAGGAGACGACAATTCCTACAACGCAGTACGGACGGTGATTTCCGTTCAACATCGACAAAGTCCGCTTCAAGATCTTGACATTTAGTCAATATCTGTACTTTCTACAAAATAACAGAGAATCAAAATACCCATTTTCAAGTCCAATAGCGTCCTCCTATACTGACAATCCAATTCGCATAAAATGTTTCTAAAAATTGCATAATTTTGCTAGACAAAGTTTGTAGATTTGACACCGTGATATTTTCCGAATGACCTTAGGACGGTAATCAGTCAATTAATAATTTCCGCTTTGTAACTCTTTAAAATCATAAAGTCTCCTTTAAAAATGTACTAACGACGTAAACTTTAGTTATAATCGCTATAGCATCAATATAATTAGTGGCATTAAGGGAAGCAGTTCAAAATTCAGTTTCCCAATCGCTAGAAGTCGTATGTAGTACCGTAGATTATTTCCGTCATTCTGGGGTTACTCGTTTGAGTGATAAGAATGAAGCTCAACAAGAATTGCATTACTACATAATCAGGGATCAGAGAGTTGTTTTGACATAATTCCGTCATAGTGTATCTTAAAGAATTTTAAAAATTCTTCGTTTTCTGTGTACATTTTTCACCCGTAAGAATCGAAGTTTAAAGGAAGCTGGTTCGTCGTATAAAGTGAATTCATGAGTCTGAGATAAGTTCAAATTGTCATTTGTTGGGATCAAGGTATCAAAATAAAGCTAAAGGTGTTATAATTATGAACTTTGACCTCTCCGCCATACAGAAATTCGACCAAACTGCGGGGAAGTGGTGGGCTTTTCACAGAAAAGGGAGGGACATCGAACGGCTCCAGGCTTCATACTGTCCCGTGGGCTTTAAGGTATCAGACACTCGTGACAAAGGAGCCTGGATGAGCACTCTGGTAATAGTCTTTCTTGAGTACAGGCGTCTCTTACCTTGCAGGTCCTCTTTTTGTTTGAACAAAGCACAAAAGTAACGGTTCTTTGGGTTTGGCGACTTGCTATCTTTCTGTATTAATCACAGGCACTTACAGGCCTCAATAGGAGATGAAATGACGTAAATGTGAATTTTAAAACTGTTAGCATCTAGTGGATTTGAATATACTGTTTAATTGTTGATAGATCTTCAAATTCTACGAATAGTTTAATAACGACTCTCTGTAATGTATTTTCATAGTCACTTTATTAATGTAAATTCATAATAAAAAATATTTGACAGTTTTACGTAAGCCATCATTGGTCCTGTGTCAGAGACTGACATTTGTGATTGATGCGAGTGCCCCGTAACTCTGAAGTATGAATTGAAAATTGCTCCTCCAGTTAGAATGCACCTCGGGGACAGATATTCCGACTCTCAAACTTCTACAATACTTGGCCTACCTCTTTTAGAGGTTCATTTCAATTGAGGCTCATGGAGTAAATAAGGTTTTCACCGATTTATTTTTCCGAAAATTGATGTTTCCTCGTTGAGTTTATACAGGTTTATCGGCCATTTTGAATTTAAAATATTGGCAAATAATGGGTAATTCTCTTTCTCTTTTTTTCAAGTTGCACCGTGACCCTTTATTTTCATATTGATTTCGAAAGGGAATTGTTTGAAGTTTCCTTACGGAAAATGTTAGCAATAGTTTCAAGTCTGTTAATTTCTAGGCGCATGACACCCTAAAGCAATCTGAACATTGCAAATATACAGTTTTTCTTGAAAAATTCGTTCTGTTATCCACGTTTGCTGATATGTATTGCACACCAAAGAGTTGACAAATCTCTAGATATGAAATTTCTTATCATCTAGCAGAAACCTAATGATGTTATATGAATATTGAATATTGCAGCTGTGTTATACACAGCTCCGCCCATTGTTTTATTTCTAGAAAAATACGCATCAGTCCTAATAGTCTCGTCAAATGGCGCCCTCTAGATCTCATTTCTTCCCGGGTTGTCATGGTTTCCTTGCCGTGGCTGTAAATATTGTGTGGCGCCATTTTGGTTTACCGTCTTCTGTTTTCTCACATTTAGCTTTTGCTCTTTGAAAGACTTCTTCTATAAACTCTTCTCTCATTTCTTCCGGAATTCGTTGCGCCTGGGGAAGAAATCCCTTGACAAATGCTGAAATGCAACGTGCAATACAGTTAGGGTCATATAAGAAGGTTTCTTGCAAGATTTAAGTTATCGTGAACTGTGCAGTGATCAAGTTGATCCCGCCGTGTGGTGAGTTTTGATAGCTTCTCACTCGAGAAAACTAGTTCGGGCAGGGGAAAGAGCCTATCGCCCCTTGTTCACTTTTAAAAATCTGCTGCCGAGATAAACCTTAAAACTTTTCCCATACCTTTCTCAAGGAAGCATTGAATCGTTTTCGAAATCACCAATAAAAATCAGGGGGTCAACATGCAAAATTTGATACTAAAGAAACAAATTACCCAATATTTCCTGACACTTGAAAAACAAACTTGTCGCCATCCCTGTGTTAACTCTATGGGGAAAAATAAAATTTTCTATTTTCGATAAACTAACGATGAAAATTGTTCTTTCTCCAGCTTCCAAGAGCTTTAAAGTGAGACCCTCACCAGTGGTAGCGCAGAAAGGAATTGTAAAAATTTGAGAGTCCGACTATTTGTCCACGACGCTTCGCGAGCAGCATCTACGTATTTCTCT
Source organism: Ptychodera flava (assembly GCF_041260155.1). NCBI lineage: Eukaryota > Metazoa > Hemichordata > Enteropneusta > Ptychoderidae > Ptychodera > Ptychodera flava. Next base: position 9,676,751 of record NC_091929.1, read on the forward strand.
TTCATATACCACTTCTATTCAGTTTTTTTGCATAACGTCATCTAGACTATTAACACCTTGGTGGAGGGAACCTGAAAATGTTGACAATTTACTATGGCGTCAAAAACTGTTCCGGAGCACTGATTTCTGGCCGTGTCGTCCATGGGAACATTTTCAGACAGAAAGTTATTGCACAGATTCGTAAAGACATCTAAAAAAGGACTTCAGAATTAAAGGGGTACAGTCGTCCGAACTGGGTTCAAAGGTCGTGTGGGTCCCATACGACCAATGTAAACACTGTATCCAAGGTACGATGGTGATTGATGAAAGTTAAAACATGTCTGTCATAATCTACATCGTATAATTTAAATGTTGCAGCTATGATGATGAGGTGCATCTAGATATCGTGCACGAAATACATTGTTTGTAAACAAGAAACTTAAACAGGCGCAGTTCCGAAGACATTATCCCTTTAAACGCTGAGAAAAGTGTCCTCCGACAATTCTAGGTGGTACCTAGACTCTCGCACAGCAGCTCGCTCGGTGACGCAGCTCTGTCTTCAACCGTATAGTGATGCGCCCTCAACGGTCTTTCTAGCAAGCGAGGCTGACCGAGCAAGCCGGGCTAAACCCGTTGCGGAACTTGGAGTAGTCTCGCTTTTCAGACCTCGTTCGCTTCCGTCGCTGATGCAATTTAAACCATCAAAGTAAACTACGCCGCTGGCGGTAGGGACAGACATGTCGTCGAGCGAAGCGAAAATTTCCTTACCCCAAGATCTTTAAAATGCCCCTCCCCGACACAAGTGGTAGAGCAGATAAGTTTTTGAAAATTTTAGGGTCCAAATATCTGTCCTGCCGCATTCTACATTATGTAGTGTAGAGACAGGCAATGGTTATCAAAAGATAGATAGGAAAAAGAGAATGGCAATCTTTTTATTTGGGGACAGAATAAAAATGATAAATCTAAAACATCGCTTGCACATAGTTGCGTTAGAAGTGGACCGTGTCTACACGCAGAAAGAAGCGTACGTAAGGGAAACTTACTTTTACTCTGAATATCGTTATCGAAGACATAGAACGGTAACACGGTATCCAGCTCACACTTGACATCAACAAATCCTGCTGTGGATATCGTGTTGGCAAAATCATTGAGGGTTCCTTGAAGTGGATAGTGCTCATACACAAATCCCTGAAAAAGGAATAACCGTTATTAGGTTATGAAACATGATCACATTTTTGAACTTATAATGAAACTTGAGCACGCCATTGACGGAAGACAAGACCGGAGATCATGACTGACACCCCCCCCCCCCCATCTCCCAATCATGAATGAAGTGAGCCATCATCATTGTTCCAGGATGGTGGTCCAGAGTACGGTGAACATTCACTCATCAATTACGTTAATTTTGTCAAAAATTCGAAAATAATATTCTTTATTTGTTTACTTACTGAAGACAAAGGGTTTACCAGTCCCATTCATAAGCATGCAGAAGTTAAACATTTACAACGGTTGTTCAAATCACCTATGACAGATGAGTCAGCCATGGCTTCAACAGACAAGCAGCCCGGTGTATAGCAAGCCTGGGCAAGATCGTGAGTTGTTGCCAACCCATGGGATGACGCTCGATGCCCGAATCGAAGGGGATGTTATCATGATTATCTATTATCTGTATGATGAGCACCAGGCCAATGTTTATTGTCTTATTAAAAGTATTACATCCACCTTATATCCGAAGCAATGGGTAGAAATACTGAAGTAGTTACAAGCATAGAGCGAAGTCACATCACAGGCAGAGCGTCGCCGCTGTAAACGGCTCATTTCCCGATCACCATACCTAAACTTGCTTTCAAATAACAACTATGAACCGAGACAGCATTGTTTATAGCCTATATTACGTTTTGATTGTACAAGAATGTTGCATTCTTTACTTCAACTGAGTTGCCAGTATGTGCACAGGCGACCCATAAAGTATTACTGAGATTTTCACACTGTTTTCTCTATCATTTTCTCTCCTTTCTTCATGCTCTGACTGATCGGAGTAAATAAAATAAATGGTTTATATAACCACCGAGGGACGGTGATATAACCTAGCCTAGCCTCTGTGACTCTTTATTTATTTACACTCCATTACATGGACGTATATCTCTCATATACACACATGCTGTAATTAATTAGTCAACACAACTAATTATGCTAATCCGTGGACTTATCAGGGATTTTACCGGTTGGTCAACATCGCGAAAGATAGGAATGGTAACTATAAAACGGGTAACATCACTATCTTTCCCATGTTGACCAACCTCTGATAAGTCCTACAAATGACAGTCACTCGATTTTTTTACAACTTCTATACTGGCTATTGATGAGAAGATCCTATTTATTTACCTGTAAATAACCCTTGTATTCTGGTAACTCATCCACTGCATCATTTATGACACTGAAGAAGTGTGGCCTCTCGTCAACTTCAATGTTTAGAAAGCATTCCCCGCCAGACTTCAAACAATTAAAAATACATCGCACCGTCATTGGCCAGTTTTTGATCCAGTTCAGACCAAAATACGACAGCGCTTTGTCGTAAGAGTTTTCCCATTCTTGCTTGAATGCACTCGGGTCTCCGGCATTTCCCGTAAGGTACGTGATGTTGGGGGCGCTGTTTTGGGTTCTTGCGATTTCTATCATGTTTGGATTGATGTCAAAACCTGCAGAACACGAGAGAGAGAGAGAGAGAGAGAGAGAGAGAGAGAGAGAGAGAGAGAGAGAGAGAGAGAGAGAGAGAGAGTCAGCATTTGTAGTGAAAGCCGCAACAAAACAACCCCCTGGCCTTTTTGTTCTTAATCACAGTCCTTCATTACAATTTTCAACACCTTACTGCGGGACGAAAGTATCTTCATAATACGAACTTCGGGCGACAAGAAATGATTATATGAGCAAACGTTGATTTGTGTTTACCATAGTCGCTGCAACACCAATGACAAATACAGTGTAACCACATCAGCCACTAACTGTCAAAATTAAGCTATATATGATGGTTCATACTTCATTGACACCGAAGGTCGACTTATCACCACAGGCGGCCCAGACGTATTGAGTTTTTCTCACTGTTTTCTCTATCATTTCTCTCCTTTCTTCATTCTCTGACTGATCGGAGTAAGTAAATAAATGATTATATAACCTAAGCTAACCTAGCCCCTTGCCTCATTATTCTTTTACACCCCATTACAAGGACGTTTATCTCTCATATACACATCTTGTAATTAATTAGTCAACACGACTATTGGTGGACTTATCAGGGATTTAATGGTTCGTAAACATTGCGAAAGATAGAGATGTAAATGAAAAAGGAACTTTCCCTACATTTCACAATATTGACAACCCATAAAATCTCTGAGCTGATGCACGTGGGGCAGATCAGAACGGGACGTGTCATGAACGCCATTCTTATCTAATCAAAAGGTTATTGCTCTCATATTCATCATGACCTTAATTTTGGAACATTTCTCTGTGACAACTTTAATACTGCTACAACAACAGCCTTCATTTAGGAAAAATAAAGCATGGATATTATTGCGATGTACATTCCATGTCTGCAAGCCTTACGTTATGAACAAACGACAATATAAAACATGAAAACGTATTCGAAACAATTTGGTGACGAGCCAGTTTGGACCACTTTCAAAATGCCGATTCTCATACGCGTAGGGACCCAGAGGAACAGGCCATTTAGACTTAGCAGTGTCAGACCAGAGTAAAATTTTCAGTACACTTAGTACATAAGTAAAAACGTAAAGGTCTTGCTGACTAACTCATTCTATCCTTACCTGTTACGGATTTCAAATTAACCTTGTCGGCTATCAACTTTGTCAGCTCTCCAGAACCACAGCACACATCGAGCAAGGCGTCTGATTCGCTGAACGACAATCTCTTTACGACGTCCTCAGCAGACTTTCTCACAAATCTCAGTCTGTAAGATGAGTATGACTCGGCCTCGTCGATGTTCATACTGATTGCTGGTAGAAAACCTGAAGTAGAAATATTAGTTTCAGTTGCTTGTCCAGTAATTCCTGAGTACGCTGCTCCTTTTATAACTATGCGAAACTATGAGGGCGCATATTAAATGTCTTTTCAATTGTTCTTGTTTGCGATGTACCGGAAGTGAAAAAGGTTGAAGCAGAAGATACATGCATACCTGGAGATTTTAAAAAGTATTGATATAGGTCAGCCAGAACGCAGATGTATAGATTTTGTAAAAATTATATACAAGCTGCGCAAACATCCAAAAATAATTTACCAAATATTTGGTTAAAATCAGAAGAACGATTTGACACCTCTACGAGCTAATGGTCTATCCTTTAGTTACAAGTTGTGTAATCAACTGCAACCATCTCAAAACATTATTAGAAGCACTTGTGTCACCCAATTTGGGTGGTGGGGAGGAGTGGTGTGGTAAACACACGTGCAGCAATGAGGATGAGGCTGACTCGGCTTTCATAAACGAATATTTAGCCTAGGGTCCTGACGCGCCCGGGGGGCACAGGTGCCTTGAGTCTCTGAGTATAGTAATAAATATATGATTTGCACGGCCCTTATATGTTACATGACCACCCTACCCCAACGTCGGGCAAAGTGCCACCTGCTCTCGGGCAATAAACCTGGACCTGTACTTTAGGCAACGTATATAAAAATATTCTCCGAGTCTCAGTGAAGAAGAAACAAGCCGTAGTGAAAACAAATGCGTAAATAATTACGTTGCATAAGGCGCATTATGCATATTAGCTCTCATTGATATTCCTCTCTTCCTACCTCCATGTTCTACTCAAGGTCATGTCGTCCACAATAATGCCCTTGACGAATGACGAAGTTCGCAAAAGCGGCAGTCGAACCACAGGGACAATGGTTGAACCATAGACTACTGTCCATAGACTACAGTCTATGGTTGAACTGATAAGAATTTCAACATGTCAGAGGGATCAAAACGATTTGCCAAAATGGTACTGTCATTGAGATGGGATTTACCTGGCCTTGAGTACGATTTCGTGTGTTCCAGCTGAGAGTAGCGTCGCAAGACCTGAGCTACACCAGGCTCCGACAGGCGGACCTGACAGTATACCTGTACCAGCTGATGGTCCTACTCCTCCGTTGTTTGGTTATGTTATGTCAGGGGCCGGGGCGAACTCTCACTGCTCGACGACTCAACTGACTGACTGATGACTGCATGCATGGTTGTACAATCAATACTGGCTTATGTAATAGTAAGGCTGCGTTCACAAAAACCGGCGACGGGCTAGAGGAATTCAGGGGGATTTGAAAAGTTTGGGGGTAGTGGAGAGGGGACTTGAAAGTTTTGCACTGCCTATAGGGGGGCCTAAATTTTTTGTTCCTTTTACCCTCACATTTTCCAATTTCAAGGTCTGTCAGGTAATTCAATTAAAAAAGAATAACATTTTAATGTAATCCTATTGTTCTGATGTTAGTAATAATGATTAAGCAAAATGTAGAACCATTTTGTCACATTTCATGACTTTTATCTCGAAAAAATCTAAACATGTATGATTTTCGTAAAAAAAACCCAAATAAGTGGGCCTAGTAGGCCTAACAGGGCAGAAGCTGCAATTGTTGATAATTTGTTTTCAATATTTCTGTGCAAATCAAATACAGTTTCTTGCTGTCTGCCTATATAATACGAAACATATGTAAATTATGTATTGGATGATAATTGAATAAGAGTCCAGACTGAAAGTCATTTACAAATGCACAGTACAATACACAAGCTGTGTTGGCAAGCGGAATACTGGACAGTTCAACATACTGGAGGGACGAGAAGAAGAACACGGTTGTATAAACTGGACAAAAGAATATTTTCAAAATAATCAAAGTTACCTGTAATACAGCTTCTGCCTTGCTACTGCAGTGTCACTGTCACTGCATATGGCGGTGACAGAGATAGCTCTGTGATGTAGGTCTTGAAGAAGAGTTTGGGTCAAATGACGTTCATAATAGAGAAAATATTTGTACATAGGTTCAGACCAGAGAGCAACACATGAAAGACAGGAAACTTGAAAGTTATCAGGGATTTTGAATTCTGGCATATGAGAAAATCAAATACTAAAGAAAAAAGATGGGTCACCATGCTTGACTTTCTAAATGTTCACATTCTCATCGTAAAATAACACAAATGTAAAACTTTGAACAGCAAAGACTCTATTTTAAACTAAAAATGTGTGACTGAATTGAATTATTTATTTTTCTACCAAATTTGCCATTATTACACAAAAATATTAAGATTAAAACATAATTTTATGGAATATTTTTTACCTTCCAGTATTGTAAATCTTTTGTAAATTCACAATTGTATACTCTCTCATGCATTTTGTGTGCTCTTCAGCAGGTGCCATTCACCTTGCCAGAGTTGGATTGGACTGAAAAATCCAAAAAATCCATTGGTGCGTGTTAACAAGCGACCTAACGGCCGATAAAGCTCCGCTGTGTTTATGTAGAGAATAACTATTTTTGACACATATTGATGAAGAAGGTGGAAATCTTTGATAGCTCAATGCAATGGCCAGAAAAAAGTGGCTAAAATAAGCTGCAAAAATACACAATTGAAGATTTCATCATACTTTGAATATATCACATCGGATCATCCCTAAGAACATGTCAACCAAAGCTATCTAATGAGTAGTTTTTTGAGAATAAAATTTTCTGACCAAAAATGGCAACAATTGCTCACAAAAATAAAAATTGCAGATTTCATCATAATTTCAAAAGATCAAATTTAGTACATCTATAGAAACCTGTATACCAAATTTCAAAGCTGTTAGACCAGTACTTTTTGAGAAACATTTTTTGACCAAAATTGGGAAAAATTGCTCCAAAAATTCAAAATTACAGATTTCATCTATAGAAACCTGTATACCAAATTTCAAAGCTATCAGATGAGTAGTTTTGGAAATACACATTTTTTGACCAAAAATGGCAAAAATTGCCCCAAAAATACAAAATTACAGATTTCATCAGAAATTCAATATATATTACTTAGCTCATCTGTAGAAACCTGTATACCAAATTTCAAAGCTATCAGACCAGTACTTTTTGAGAAAGACATTTTTTGATCAAAAATGGCAAAAATTGCCCCGAAATTACAAAATTGCAGATTTCATCATAATTTCAACAATATCATTAAGTTTAAGGTGATCTGTAGGAAGCTGTATACCAAATTGCAAAGCTATCAGATGAGTAGTTTTGGAAAACACATTTTTTGATCAAAAATGGCAAAATTGCCCCAAAAATACACAATTACAGATTTCATCAGAAATTCAATATATATTACTTAGTTCAACTGTAGAATCCTGTATACCAATTTCAAACTATCAGACCCGTACTTTTTGAGAAATACATTTTTTGACAATAAATGGCAAAAATTGCCCTAAAAATACAAATTTGCATATTTCTGCACAATTTGTACAAATCTGAAATAGATCATCCCTAGGGACATATGTACCAAATATCAAAGCTATCTGACTGGTAGTTTTGAAGAAGAAGATTTTTAAAGATTTTTTTACCAAAAATGACAAAAATTGCCTTAAAAATACAAATATGCAAATTTCACCACGATTTGAACAAATCTGACTGAAGTCACCCTAAGTAAACTGCATATCAAATTTCAAAGCAATCGGACAAGCGGTTTCAGAGAAGATTTTTTTACCAAAAACAGCAAAAAATGCCCCCAAAATACAAATATGCAAATTTAACCACGATTTGAACAAACTTAAGTGAGGTCACCCCAAGTGAACTGCTTATAAAATTTCAAAGCAATTGGACTTGCGGTTTCAGAGGAGAAGGCAATTGTTGACGGACGCCGACGACGACGGACGATGGACGACGACGGAAAATCAACCTATTTGATAAGCTCCGCGTCGCTGACAGCGGAGCTAAAAATGAATCAATTTAAGAGCTTGCCTTATAGGAATATGACACTACAAACTGCTTATAACAGGTACACCTGCGAGTAGAACTGCCCAATATATGTTTATTTTTTCTCTGCGTGCATCCCTAATAAGTATGCGGCTGTATGATATTGGGGGGGGGGGGGGACTTGATAAAAAATGTTGATCATTGGAATTTTGAGAGTACTGAGGGGGGTCTGAAAAAAATACTTTAATGGCGATTCTTCCAGCCCCCCCCCCCCCCCCCCCCCCCCGTTATTCGTGAATGCAGCCAAGAGCTCATCGCTGCATCGCTGAGTCTCAAGACGCTGGGCATCGCTGAGTCTCGAAAAAGAACGTGTTACATTCGTACCTGCAGTCTTGTCTTCATTGACGCCCTTTCTGGTTCGATTCAAAAATGTACGTCCACTTATCCAAATGCAAGTACACGTCGACTTCAGACAACGCCAGAGGCGTATAGGTCATGCCCAACACCAGGAGCACCGTACGATTCAGATACAAGTCCTTCAAATCCCTCATGACCCCTGACCCTGTTGTAGTTGTGATTAACATATCATTGATAGGCCACACTCTCAGAGGTTTTGTTCGTTGACGCGTTTTGATTCTCTTTAGTTTTACAATATTATATTTGACATTCAAACCTGCAGAGATGTTTTCAGGGAAAATGTTTCGATTAAAAAAGGAGAAAATTTACCCTAGGAAGTGGACGTTTGGAAATTTTGTGATCAATCGTACACACCATGAACCATGTCGATATACCAAACTTTAGGCCAGCAGGGGGTAGAGAAAAAGATGGGTTTGAGAAAATTTGCCAAAATAATTTACATATGCAAACTTTATCGTCACTTGTATTCATATACAAATAAGACTTGTGATTGGAAAAAAAAGAACAAACATATTTGTTCGATATATTGACTTTTCATTTTAGTTTTTTAATTGTAACGATTTAAAATAGAAAATCCCGGGGAGAATCATTTGAATGCACAATTGTTAAAGACAATTAACATACAATATACAATAATGTACATGTAATTATACTCCTGCATTCGGAACGAGAATGGCTGCGTCGCGGACGAGTCACGGTTAATTCCCCATGTCGACCGTATCACTCCCTTCGATCGACTCGTTGACTGCTACTGAATGCCCCGTCAGAGTTGATCGTGATGATGAACTCACAAGCTGTCAATGTTGTTTCAGAAAATGTCCCTGCTACTGCAGCGGTCAAGGTTCAGTGGTACTGTCTTGGGTGATAGTGTACGCTTATCTTTGATGACTGGCGGTGAACAATATATCGGCTACGGAGAAGCATTACGTATTGGGGCGTCAGTGGTGCAGACATCGAGCAATTCATCTAAAATCAACGTTGAAAAACAACAAATTCATGCAAATCGCAGTATCGACCGCGTTTTATATTTTAGACAGGTATTTTAATACCTTGCATATCCTATCAGTGCTTCATTAACCCCCACCCCGACCCCAATTTTGCGTTTCGGGAATTTGAAAATCAGTTTCGAACGTGTTGAAAGTAGTTCGGGTCCCGTATCCACCAAGTGCATGTGTAACGACGATTCGTCGTACTCTTATACCCACAGTACAACGCCATAAAGGGCCAGTTAGGCTAATTTTTGATAATTTTTTTCACCATTTTTGTGTAGAATGTCAACCATAATTCTTTGTTCTACTCCCCAAAATATGTTGATATACACAGTATTCACTCGTCAACTCAGCCTGTACATATGTACACTGCATTGTTATTGTTGACAAGTGAATTCTTGTCCGGACCAGAATTAAAATGTAACTATAACAATGCATTTTAAACATATAGACGCCAATTGACAAAACTTAATAATTGGCGTTTCAGCATTACTTTTGGAGTAGAACAGGAAGTTGCAGTTGACATATATATTTAAAATAATGAAAAAAATCATCGAAAGTTAGCATTACTGGTCTTTCAAGGATAATGGGTCTATGTATGTGACATGAGTAGAGACGAAAATGAACTGAACAAACAAATGGCTTGATGAATTCTTCACTGCAAGAAAATGTACATGTCTGGAAGGTATTTATTTGTATTCTATGGCCATGGAAAGGTCATTATCTATGCATAAAAACCAATTTAATCAGGGAAAAACGAATGTATAATCGTTAGATTTGCCAAGCGCGTCACAAATAAATAAATAACACTAAACAGACAATCCTGGAATATCCGCCATATTTTCAAATTATATTATAATACCTATTCACATGTCATATTTATTTATATCTAATAGCTTTCAACGTCAAACATTCGGCTGGGTGTAGTAATGAGTTTATTTTACGTCGAAAAATGTTTGACTGAAACCTTGCCCTTCTGATTGGCGGTAAGACATGAAACCACCGTCACGGAAATATACATCCTCCGCGCAAACTTTATCAAAAGTGAATATATGTAACACAACGCGAACGATAGACACAATAGGCAACCTGAATTCTTGAGGTCAATGAGTCTGATTGACATGAGTCAGACTGACATTAACAATGTTGTGGTAAGGTGTCTGACTCAATTTAATTAATGCCAATATAATATTGTCACCATTTACTGGTTATATAAGAGGTACTATCACAAAACACCCTGGTGTGAAACGAACAGGAGCCGCTGATACATAAATGTCTGAAAAAGTATCCCAGAAAAAAAACCCGTTTGAAATGCTGTATAAGTCCCGAGCGACTCATTGCTAGATACTGGTACCCTTCCCGGAGCAAGGCCATGGATCAGACTGACACAATCGGTCGTGTGGGGGCGCCTGTCACCTTCCACTGTAAGTGTTTTTGGCATGGCAGACGGTCACTCATTCAGGAATGCAATTTATGTCTAAACATTTATCAAACTATAGATTAAATTCAAGTGTTATATGACACCAATAATAGTAAACACAGAAAACACATTCTAAAGGCAGTAAACAGAATTTTTGATTGATTTCTCATATTGTACAAACATAAACAAACAGCGATTTTCTACACAAAACGATATCCATGCACATTTCCTTTTTATCGAAAATCACCGCCTGTGATTAGGGTCATCGTAGAAATTTCATATATATATATAATATATATATATATATATATATATATATATATATATATATATATATATATATATATATATATATATATTATTCTTAGTCATCATCTTCGACAACAATTTCTTCGTCGTCCATTTCCTGCTCTGAACGTTTTTTCTTAATCCTAACAATTTTCAGTCCAAGTTTCCTTGCTTTCTTGTGATTGAAACCTCTGGAACTTTCAAACCATTCCTTGTCTCCAATGTAGGTGTCTTCGTCAGGTTTCTGTCCGGGCACTTCGCGTCTGCTGTGAGAATAAACCGCCTGTAAGCAAAAATACATATTGAACTTCAAATGTCTTTTTTTTGCTCAAGGTACATGTAGAATCCCATGCACCTCGATCGGGGACAGATATTCGAATTTTCCATTTTTTAAGATGCTTTTCCGATCTACCACATGTGTGAGCTCATTTTGAAGCTCTTGGAGTAAATTAAGTTTTCTTCGCCTTCTCATTTTTTCGAAAAATCAAAGTTTATTTTTTTCCATACAGTTAACACAGTAATGGCGATTTTGAATTTGAATATTCGTTAAATGTTAGGTATTTTTTGTCTCTAAGTACCATTACATATTTGCCCCCCCCCCGATTTTATTCGTGATTTTGAGAAAGCTTCCTTGAGGAATGTTTTAAAGTAACTTTAAGTCTTTCAGTTTCAAGGCACGTATTACCATGGTTTCATGTTTAATTTCGATTTACACTCTCAAAAGGGCGAGTTTCGTTAATATCTTTAAAAAGATAATTGTAAAACTGTGAAACGATTATCAAGATTGTGATGAAAATGATGGTCGTAGTTGTGGGGTTGTAGTGATTGTGATGATGATGATGATGATGATGATGATGATGATGATGATGATGATGATGATGATGATGATGATGATGATGATGATGCCAGTTGTACTACTGCTGGTGCTGCAACCCCTGGCACAAAACTAATTGCAAATTCTGAGTAAAATGCTACAAACTGAATGCTATGTTGATTACCTGGCTACATGACGTACACTTTATCGTCTGCGTTTTTTCGAAATCTTCCGACAGTTCCTCGAGAATCAACTTTGACCTCGGATGTTTACATATCTCAATGTCTTCCGACATAATTGCCGACGTTTCTGGAAAATAGAAATAGAGAACATAAAACACGGCACAAATTAGCCAAGGCGCCTTCTTTTGCCGCAAAACATTTCTTTATGAAGACAACGCCGCCATAAGGGCAATAAGTGTGATATCGTCCTCTCGGTAGTTGTTTGATTATGTTGTAGCGTCATGGTGATGCCAACGGTAACGATGTTTGTGTTCACAATGTTGTTTTATTACCGTATCACCATGGTAACTGGTGACATTTTTAGTACTTATTTTAAGGCATTACTTTGATGACAATTTTTATCTTTACATTGTTTTCGCTTAGTCCAAGTTCTCGTCTTTTTCACGTCAGTATCCCCCATAAATGCTTTTATACACTTCATTACGAATTTTATCGTGTTAGCAAAAAGAGGGAGCGTAGAGAGCGCCCTCGAGCGACGGATTTTTCAGTCTACAAAGTCATTCGATGTTGCCAAGTTTCGTACTCCTTATATTAAATTATAGTCACAGTAATAGGCCACAATGACTGACCAATATCCGTAAACTTTAAAGACTCATTTTCGTGAAAATCGACAATTTAATTTTGCACCATGGAGTTGACTCAAGGATGGATGTATTTCATGTAGCGGCAAATTTAAGGTAATTTGTTTCTCTGGTACAAAAATATAAACGGTGACCGCTAATTTTATATTCGTGATTTTTAAAGAGAAATTAAAATATCATTAATATAAGGAAAGGAAAGTTTGTGCAAACTGGTAAGTTGTATACTGCTTTAATAACGATATAAAATCAAATATGACATTTTGTGATGTCTCGTTGTAAATGTTCGGTAACAACGGCTTTGCCGAACATCATTTTATGTCAGAAGTATCTCAAACTTCCCGATATAATTTGTGGAGACATTCACAAGTGAATAACTATTTAAGGCAGAATACGCTAGGGTTACAGCTATTCAGACTCAGATTTTAACAATACTAGTTGGTCTACCACTTGTTGGAGTTCCAAGATCATGGAGTAAATAAAGTATTATATTTTTGTGAGTACTACGGCCATTTTGAATTTCAAGTGTCGGTAAATATTGGGTAATTTGTTTCTCAGGTTCCAAATTTTGGACGGCGACCCGAGATTTTTATTCTTGATTTCGAAAAGGAATTGTTTCACATTCATTACGGAAAGTTTAAGCAAAAGTTCAAGTATTTCCAGTTTCGAGACGCATACTACCTTAAAGGGAAGGGGTCGGTGGAAGTATGCTCAAAGGTCGCCGCGTAAACACTGTATCTAAGGCATTTTGGCGACTGATGAAAGTTAAAATATGTTTGTCACTATGTACATTTTAACATTGAAGGTTGCAGCTATATGTTGACGTATGCATCTAGATATCGTGCATGAAATACATTGTTTGTAAACAAGAAATCGCACAGGCGCAGTGCCGACGACCCCTCCCTTTAATTGGAGTGAGCTCAATCATCTCGTACTTTTGAAAGTTCAGACGGCGGCCATTCCCCCTAGACTGAACCCTAATTAGATACTTTATGTTGCTTGCTAATTTTGCTATTGAGAACTGTCCACAGAAATACTTTCTATGCCCCATTGTTTACTGACAATGCTATTTATTTATTGTTGTGTTTACGTTTCGCTGTCATGTCAACCGTAAATAATTTACAAGTCTTTGTGGCACAAAGCTAACCAACTGTGACGACATTCTGTGCCACTGTTTTAATGCAATTTAAAGTAATATTCTGAAACTACGGGACAAAACACCTGTTTGCTCTGCTCGATGCGCTACACTGACTTTTTAAGAGACTTAAACTCACGTCAATTGCTTTTCAGAGGGCTTCGCTGCTAAGATACTACTACACTGCAAAAGATGTTGAGAGACACTAAAGAAATTTGCAGTGGTATCAATTTACCAACAGTCTGCGTACATTCTTTAGTTGCTTTCCTCCTTGATGTCGTGTTAGGTTTTAATATTACCTGTCGATTTTTTTCTGTTGTTGACACAAAATATATTATTGCTGACACTGTATCTAATTTAAACCGTAATGAGAAGGTGCAAAGTTGACAAAGAGGGAGTTTAGTAAAGCTGTCAGATTAAAACTTTATAAATCGTTTATTCTCAGTAGTGAGCAGGGGAACATATAATTAAATATCTCTTGGCTTTCAATGTTGGTGTATTTTCTGGAACAGAGTTTTCTTTCTCATTTTCGTGCTTTGAGTAGAGATTACTCTTAAGATTTTCAAACGGCCCGGGGTGTTCGGCAAATGTTGAAAACATCTAAGCTTACTCAACGGACTGTATACTCCAACAGTTAAACAACTGCTGGAGATTTCTTGTCAAATATAGAAACACATTTGAGGAAACGTGTTCAGTTCGTTTGGTTATTCTATTACATGTAAAGCCTGTATTTTGATATTTCATATGCTATCGCTCCGTGTTTGATTTTTTAAGATGACGAATCGTCCCATGCTAAGGTGCTTTACGTGAAGAAGTGACCCATAGGGGCGCATGCGCGTAAGTACTCCTCCGGGCTTTGTTGCTCCCGATTCAAGTGACCTTGAAAAGTGCATGCAGTGTTCAACTTGACAGCACAGCCTATATGTCTGTAATGACTAATCTTATTTTGTTTACAACTGATTTACAGTCCGGACTAAAATTAATTTATCAACAGGTAGTATGTATTATATATAGTGTTTTGTGTTAGCAAAGCTACTTTCTTGTTTTTTTTGTTTGTTTTTTTTGCATGGAAATTCATCTGTGTTGGTAGCAAAATTATAGTCAATTGAACTTTTGATCTCAACACACTAGATTTTAGTCACTGAAATTTTCGGTTGCAGCACTACAACCTTCGTCAGCAGAATAACCCGATACTTTCTATTAGCAAAGCTACTTTCTATTCATTTCGACAAACATAGGGGCCCAGAAATACATATTTGTTTCACAGAAACGAATTATGAAAATATTGTAAACAGTTTCACTTCTTAGTCTTTGAATTGTCAAGCTCAAACTATTTCTCATCACGTGACACTGTCGCCATTTCGATTTTGTGTGTTTTATTTTGTAGCTTGATCTATGCATTGGAAATGAGGGTGGGCAAGTTAGCGTTTCCTAGAAGTACCTGTGTGGAACCTGTTTGAATCTTACACCAAAGAGGTTTAAAGTACGCTATGTCCGCTGTGCAAAGAACTATTTTGTACATACTACTTTGTATACGTAGTTGCGGATATTATATTTTGTGACTTTTAGGCAGAGAAGAAGTAACTGTAGTTTTAATCAGCATTGGTACATCGAAAACACATACCACTAACAACCCTGGGTCTGTCCTGACACGCACACAGTCTGGCTAATTCCAGAATCTTAACTTCAATATCCTTCAGCAAATTTACCCAAGAAAATACAAATCTTAAGTCTGTTTACCTAAAGCATTTATCGTCTAACTGCCGAAGAGTTTCAAAGGAATTTACTTTCAGCAGTCTGTCGGCACGTACGCAGTTCAACAAGTTAACACTCCAAGCAATTCTTTTGTCGTTAACGCGCTCTACTCAATAAAAAGTGCAAGCAGGATGTGTTGTGAATCAAAATTACGCAATTAGCTTATCAAGTCATACCAAACATATCCCATGGAGACTGGAAAATACGTTATTTATTCAGTTCTTTTTTGTGGTGATCTTTCGAAAATACCAGCAGCTATATCTGACCTACATGGTCTTGGCATACTTTATTGGCATTTCAATATGCTTTCGATCAAATATCAAAGTAACCAATGGCTTACTGTCAAACATTTAATGTATGGTTGTTCACGACTTACGTTAAATTGAATTCATCCATAAATGATAAATTTCAAATTTGAATGAATGAGTGGGCATTTTAACAGTTTTAGACCCAATATTGGCAAAATTTACGACCTCAACAGGACCATTTCTAATATTGAAGAGTGTACGAAAGTAGTTTGGTCGTTTTTGTAGTTTAGCAACGATTTACTATATATAACTGGATGCAACATGATGAATTCAATTTAACGTAAGTCGCGAACGTTAAACATGAAGTAATTTCTGTATTTCCAGGTACTTTTACAATGGATCATCCAATGAGCGAATTAAATTCGTCATGCTACACTGCCTCCGTGCATATCATTTGGGGAAATTATGCCGGTGTAATTGTACTAAGAAGGTCAGGCATAGGTGTTCGACCAAGCGATAAGCATTCCTGAAAGGAACTCAAAATTAGACGAAGAGTTGGGTTTCAAACTGACTTCATGAAATAAAAGAATTCAAAATGACTTGATGGCGTTAAGAATTCACAGGATGTAACATTTCTAGGTTGAACAATGTGGTGTATATCTTTAAAATGAACGTATTCATGAAGTTTACGGAAACTACAGCTATCGTATTCAGTATCAGATATTAAACTGAACAGCGGGTGTTCACATATTGCTGAAAATTTCAAAGTATGAATGCACGTGACGTCATTGAACTGCTGCGCATGTCACGGTGTTAACTGTAGTTTATGTTTGCATTTCACATGGTAATTTGAATGTCACTTGTCTTGAAATGGCGTAATCCTACAAAGATGTTACCGGACTGTTGCCATGGAAACGGCAAATATGAGAGAAAAGGAAACGACAGGGCAACACTTATTGCCTCCTGAATCCTACAGAAGGAAATCAATTATTTATAAACGATAATAATGAAGCCACGTTCTACACAATTCTCCAAAAGCGGCTCATAATATGCAAAATAGCTGCTCGTATCTTTTTTACTATGATTCTGCAGAGGAAGAACCGCTAGCGACGCTGGCATTTAAAGTAATTATAACACTTATATTGAATAATATGAGATGCTTATTTATGATTTTTTTTTCAAGAAATTACCTTCTCTGCTCCTAAAAATAGTGCTGCTTTAAGAGCCGTAATTTATAGTATAGTATTTATTAAAACTTCCTCGAGCCCTCCTCGAAGGAAGGGCCGTGTTAAAACCTTAGCTTCCACCGTTTCAAGGCATTTTTTTATTATTATTATTATCTGAACTGACATCATGCTGTCACACAAATGCTGTTTATGGAAAGAATAAAGAACCTGCAGTGACGTCACCAACAAGGTCATATTATCATTATCGGCATGGCTTATATTATCTTCTATTGAAAATGCATTTCTGTCTCAGCATGTCATAATCATTACCGTATACAGAATATTGGCTCGACAGTCTGCAATATTTTGAACAGATTTCCTGCAAAATATGCCCGACGTCTCAGCTTGTTGATAATATCGACTACAAGCAGAAGTGTTCAAAAACACCCATGATCAGGTACAAAACTGAGCAACAAACCTTAAAATCGTTGGATTGCCTCCTTCAAAGTCATCAATCAGTACTCAAAAATACAATTTCTATTTGACCGTGCAATTATTTGATGTTGTTCCCTTTTCATAACTTAGCGGTATTTGTGATGAACCACGTGACTGTACATTTTATCATGAACTAACCAATTTAATGCAATTATCAATATCGCGACATCCCATCTGGATCTACTTTTAAATATTTACAACATTACAGTTACACTTACTTTTTTTCTCTCTCCACAAAAGTACTTCTATCATTTATTGGACAATAGCAAAATAAACAGCTTTTGATAATGCGATGTACATACGAGTTAATGCGGCTAGGCTCGACTAGCGCATAGCTATATTCATAGCTCCATGATGACAATATAATGATGATGATGATGATGATGATAATGGTGATGATGATGATGATGATGGTAATGAGGATGATGACATGTATGATGTACTCAAACATATTTGTATTCGCACATTGACAGGAAATATTTCCCCCTGAAGCGCGGAGACTTTGGCAAGTTATGATGAAAAATCATATATACAAAGAAACAAGTTTTGTTTATCGTAACTCTCCTCTAGTATTGGTCTTCGTTACAGAGGCGCATTTTTGTTCTAAAAACGGTGAGTGGTCCGGAGCTGTTCCTATCTTTGTCAAGAGAAATTATTGAAATATTGCTCGATTAAAGCTGTTTGCACCCGACGAGTCAAAATTATGTTGATGCCAAGTTTTCACTTGAGCGATAGAGCAATATACATACAATATGACGTCATCGCCATTCAGGTTAAATGTTAATTTTCTATCTTAACGAGAAACTACAACAACGCAGACACAAAACCCTAGTGTTTGTTTGAAAGGCAAGACTGGAAGTGTTGGCCATACACGAGGTGTGTAGGTTAGAGCATCTTCTAATAATTCGAAAGCAGTCGTCGACTTGCATGCAAAGCGAAGATCATGTCACTAATATGAATGCCTCGATCAATACGATTGCATCTTTCATTGCTGGCCTCCATAGATTTCCTCTATTTATGCTATTATCAAGCATCTGTAATTATCGAGAAAATTTGCCTGTAAAGTGTTTCTATTTTATGGAAAAGAGTTTTTTTCTGCCTTGAACTTGATAGATGATGTATAATAGGAAAACCTGTATTCAATTTATGATTGACAGTATTCATTTTATGGAGCATGCAAACATTAACCGTTTGGCGAAAATCGTTGAAGGTGGATTTATCGCCCTTGATCAATTCTCTCGGGTCATGTACTCACAGTCGTACGCGTGAAGTGGGTACTGACTCTTGGTTCGGAAATGTACAATTTAAATGTAACACTTAGAAAGTGATCTTAAAGTAGCCAAACATTGCAAAGTGACGTACCAGAGCGTTGCCTAGTAACAAGGTGAAACGATACGCTTGCTCGTAAAGTGCTGTTAGCTTACGGAAACTTTGATCTTTTTTTTCTGAACAGACAAACGAAACGTGACCTGATTCGCGTACATCGTCATTCGCTAATATAATTCCTTAATGCTTACAAACTTAATGGTTAAAATTGAGTATGATAGCAACAGACGAAATCGATCTCCAATCATGAACTTCTCAGGTCAGTTTCCTTGACCTTACTTAATATGAACACGATTGGAACTAATTTCGGATAATTGGATCTACATGTTTTTTCAAGTTTCTCAAAAGTGTTACGTGCCAAATAGCTGAATGTTGCAATATTACAAATTACTCATAAATTAAGTATATAACTTAAAAAGAAAAGCAGATGAGCTTACATTAGCAGATTAAAACAGTTAAAACGACCTTACTTCACCATTCAATTATCCCAAATTAGTTCCAATCGTGTTAATATGACATTCGTTGTCCTAATTTTCTGACACCAAACTCCATAAACTATTTGCAGTATTTCCAAATATCTTGTTCTTTCAGTAAAACCCTGAACGCTAGACTTGGTTCAAGTCTGTGATTTGTGAATGTTTGAGTGGAGTGAACCATGATTTGTATTTTGCTTTCATGTGAAACGCGCGCGTGAGTGGAGTGGACGCGATGAGTGAGAAACTAACTCACTATAATGCGCAGACTCAAAGGTAACGCATTCAATCGCTGGGAAAACCTGGCCTGGGCTACCAAATTCCGAATAAGTTGGTACGAAATAGGAGAGACTCAAGAGAAACCATTATAAATGATTTTATTTTTTTAAAATTCACCGACTTGAACCAAGTCTACCTGAACGCAAGTACCAATGCCCAACGGAACGTTGATTTTGACAAGGTCACGGTGGTGAGTTTAGGTCCGACTAGAATTCATTCGTCAACAATAACATAGCATATTATACATAATGTATTTTTGGCATTGCTAATTCTATTTATTTTAGATACACTTTGAGAAGTAAAGTCAAAGACAATGTTCATAATCAATGAACTTGAACCTTTTCAACTTACAACTTTTGCCCAGTAAATGTAAGAACCTTACATTTCTGAATTTGTAATATATGTGAACTCTTTTAGACATACTATCTTACGTTGTTCGTGAGTTGCTAAGCAACGCTTGTAAGGTTTCGTATTAAGTCAGCCAATTTCATTTAATCACTTAGTTCGTAAAACTTTGCACGAAAAAAGACTATAGACTGCGAACACACTAACATTATCAGACTCATCATTCTATACAGACACGCCATTTTACATCACTGTGAACCTTATTAGCTAAGATACAGGTGGAAAAAAAACGAACAACACACAATAAAGCATGTCACCTATATCCGAAACATAAATTCAGGATCCCGGGGGCGGGGGTGGTCGTGAGGAGAGCGCCCAAGAGAAGCCTAAAGACTGGTTGGCCAGTCTACTTTAATCATTTCAAGTTGTCTGTCTATAATTGTTTGTATCTAGTGGGCGAATCTTTTCTTGTTAAAAAAAATCATTCTTTCATTGAAACGTACCGTGCGTATTGTACTTTATGCACTCTCCCCGTTGCGTTCTCTCCCAGTTTCAAAGTTCCCAGAGGTTCTGAATGTGACATCGGACAGATAATGACTATGCATGTCTGTCAGAATGATGTATAAGGATGATCATCGTAAACCCAATAATCTATCTGTGATTTGTAATTGCTCTCTGTAATCAGCCTCATCTGAAAAACACAGCTATCTGTCACTATAATTGACTTCACCAATGCATGTACGGGCACATACTGGGTTTTGATAACTGGTCAATTGGACCCCGCATCAACTGGACCCCGGTCAACTGAACCCCGTACCCAAGTCAGCTGGACCTTGCACCCAAGTCAACTGGACGACCCTAAAATATTTTTTTGCCAAAGCACCCTGGATCTAATCGATTTCACTCGAACGTTGAAGTTGTTTTTTGACATTATGATCTACTACTTGCAGTGCCATTCTGGGACGTGATGAACGCAAATTAAAAAAAAATCTAGAACTCTTGACTTTAATCACACAGGCGAACAGGTTTAAATATATGTGAACATGAAAATTCTGTGAATTTGCGTAAGTAAATCCTGAGGACAGAACGTGCGTTGTACCCGAACTTTCGTGATAAGTTCTAAATCAGCAGTTACAGACAGTTGTGGTAGGCTAATAGGGGATAATTCACTACGAATGTGGGTCCATACAATATTATAAGAAACAAAACAACTTTCAACACAAGTGGGTAGTAATCACAAATGATTAAAAAAAGATAAAATGTTTTAAAATGTCGAGTTGTTCAGGGCACGGTTGAGGTTACCGTGTTCAGGGTTTAGGGTCGAGTTGACTTGGGGTCCAGTTGGTTTTGGAGTCCAGTTGACTGGTCCAGTTGGTTCGGGGTCCAGTCGTCTGGAAAACCCTGGTTCTGACGCTGTACCTGTCGTTTTCAATTAAGTACTCAACGCTTGACGATGTTCAGCATACATTGTTGTTGCTCTACGCTTTCAACGGTTAAAAAGGTGACTTTGCGGGTTACTTATATTGGGGTTCAAAATATAACAGAACTATAAAATGTCATTGCTTTGTAAAAATTCCGGATCCGAGAGCAGTGGAGCAAGTACTTGTGACACGCACGGCAGTGATACAGTGGGAGAAAAATTCCATGAACGTTATAACAAAGATAGCCGTATTGCAAAGACTGAAACTGACAGAATGCCGCTCTCTTTTGAAATTTTCAAACATGAAATCTCAGTAACAAAGACAGCCACGTTACAAAGTACAGTACAAGCAACGGCCGCTGTCTTACCTGTTATTTTCGGTCGATTTAGTCTTCTTGTTCTGCGCTCTTCGTAACCTTTCGGTTGACGACAGAAAGTCACGTCAGCCAGGCAACTGCCCTTATCGGTATGTCGACTTGGACTGTTTGCTTTCTGTGTTGACCAAGTCGTGAAATACTCTGTGTACCGGGTGATCGTTGAATCGTAGCTGACTGAACAACCAGAGTGACTCCCTATATCTTATTTATATTGAGGACCTATTGTACTTACCAGCCTTTCACAAGACTTGTACAGTACGTCGACGGCCACATCAAATTTTCTTTTGTTGAACGCTCATTATAGACCCATAAACATCAGCCTCTCTCTGAGGGCTTGTTTGGGCGCGCAATGTTGTATATGTATTATTGTCTGGGAAATGTGAGGTCAGAAGGCCCTATAGTTGATTGTATTTTATCACGTAGCCCTGGGGTGATTTGTTAACTATCCATACGACCCTAGAACAAACAGAAGACGCATGAAACACTCGGGTCTACCACCTTTCGGAGCAACAGGTGGTCACGCAATGCTGACATATTATCCAGGTGTTTGAATCAGTCTTTTCTTTGTACAGAGCTGGAACGCATTCTTCTCACATTACTTTTCTGCCGTACAAACCAAGGCGTGGTGTACGTACGCAACGAGGAATTCATCGACAAAGAATTTGTAACATATCATTCCCGGATGTTTCAACAATATCGCACACGGATGGGTTAATGTAATCATACTGCAGGTGCCATACAACCTGTTTCTTATTATTGCACACACACATACACACTGTAAATGAAGCACAGATGACAAATGCAAACGCCTAACATTGTCAAGCGTCATGGGTCGTCACCATAACGACATAACAACACTGTATTTATCTTTCGATTTTCAATAAGTAGGGTTCATCCGGGTACTTCTGAGTTAAATGATCGTGTGAACCCTGGGCACACAGTCCATGTAGCCGACAATGAGATGCAAATGATATGCGGTCAAGGTCTCCTCAACTAACTTTCAGCTGGTTCTTCACTTTCTACTATTTTTATAGTATTTTTTACAAAGGCACAGACTTATTCTACCTGCAACTTAAAACTGATAGTGATTTTGTAGCTCATTCTTACTATTTTTCATAGTTTTT
Source organism: Ptychodera flava (assembly GCF_041260155.1). NCBI lineage: Eukaryota > Metazoa > Hemichordata > Enteropneusta > Ptychoderidae > Ptychodera > Ptychodera flava. The sequence continues at coordinate 9,699,532 of NC_091929.1, forward strand.
GGTAGCCGGTAACAGACACTTCGTGTTCGTGTCGGCTACATGGACGATCTGCCGAACCCTGGCCTTACCGGTTGCTACACGCCACCTCACTACAATGTGCTCTGCAGGTAATTTAAAAAACTGAGTGGATAGACATTGTGTAGTACATTTGCAGTATAACGTATATGACTACTCTTAAAGGTGGCTTTAAAACAGCAACAATAAAGTCACCTACATTCACACTAGCATTAACAAAAAAACTTCATTTTCCCACAGGGTTCAATGGAATGTTTTGATAAAACTACGCTAATATGTAGTGTTTTCATCTCCAGGGTTCCCGTTAATACGGTGAACAGTCGACAAAACATTGTGATTGTGCACACAAAGGCAATAAGCCACGTACAACAACATACTTAACCTTGTAATTATCCCGGTCGTCAATACCCTCAGCAGGTACTAGGTCACGTGACAGACTGTTTGAGAGGATCGGTGTCATATGCGTAGATAGGTCGCAAAGGAGTAGCTCTTTGAATCATTGAGCTGCTCTCAAGGCATACATTTTAAATTATCGTGTGGGCTTCTAGACGAGACAGGAACTGCTTTTGTTGAAAGGAGTAGGTCAATTTTATGTCAGAAACAAAAATGTCCTTCATTATGTTCAACCACAACCTAAAGATGTCCGGTCGGTGTGTACAGGCTGTGACTAACTTCAAAAGTAGATGGAAATTTTTGGTTCATTGCGCGAGGAGGTAAAGTGCAAGTCGGGGTAGGTGTCGGAAAGGGATGGGGTAACAATTTTCGTGTACATTTCGAGTAAAAACAGTTGATCAGAACATAGACCCCTGAAAAAAAAACTTGAGGGTCGAGGTTTATTATCAGAAAAGGCAAATTAGCCGATGTTTGTCATTATTTTCACCATAAAAGCAAAAGACAAGTACGCAACGTAACCCTTGCCTATCATAATCTTTAAAAGAATGACGAGTCAAGGACAGCAGCGGCTTCACTCTTTGAATTGACGACAAGACATACTATTACTATCATAAATAATACAAAACCTATTTATCAGGTTCATCAACAATTCGTGTATTTTAATACGCGTTTGTACACGTGGTTTTGTTTTTACTGTCATCACGTGATCTCAGTCACTCTGTAGACTGAATAGAATCTTCTCCCTTTGACACCAATTCATAATTCTGTGATTGCTTCATGTATATTCTTTATTATTTTCACAGACAAAGCCCCCCTCTCTCTCTCTCTCCCTCCCCCCACACACACAAAGTAAGACAACAGGAATTTTGAGAGACAAAAATGATAATAAAAGTACAAATTTTATTTCACTATTCACAAATAATCCAAATCAAATTTATGGAAAAGTCACATCATAAAAAGAATACAAAAGAAGACAGAGCTAGCAGGGGAATGGTGAGAAATCAGACAAGGTCAAATAAGATAACCTTCGGTCACATACAATTGTTGCCTAGTGAGGGCGCCCTTTCAATCACTGGAGGACGGCAGAGAAAATACATATCAAGAAATTGCTATTTACAATATTGAACTCAACTCTGATTGTTAAATAACTGTGATAAAGTGAAAAAAACGTAGAAATGCACATGACATTGATAAATATGGTGTTGACCTTACTTTATCTCTGAAAGTTGTAGAATAAAAAGTATATGAACAACACCATGAAAAAATGTGCCCAAATTCTCATCTGTTGATGGTTGTCCACAAAATATGGCATCCACTATACCTAATGAGTACTTTATCCTGATTGTATGAAATCACCAATTTATTACAAGTGTAATGATCCGACAACTTCACACAGATTATCATGTGACAGCAAAAGAAATGAATAAGATGCGAAACCTCGCAGTAACATGGGATTAATAGAATCCCACACTCCAATGGCGTGAGATGAAATGTTTCACATGAGTTTGGGAATTTGTGTCTCACACGAGCGGGAAGCAAGAGACAGAAAATGTAGCTCCAGTGTAAAAGAAAATTTTGCCATTTCATTTGTGTAAGTTTGCATTGAATGTCAAATTTGATATAATTTGGAATTCAAGGTTAAAGACGTAAGAAAAGTGTCCTGTTGGCCGATGTCTTGTTTTATTATTGTAGATGGATATATTATCCTGAATCATAGAGGGCGCTATTAGAAATAAATAGCATTGCTAACATCGCACACACATTTTCATCCATGCATCCAGACACATGCAATCAGAACTACTAAACAACAATACACGGAATAGTGAAACTAATCTCAGCATTTTTTGAAAAGCAAAAGACTGGCTGCTAAAATAGGAATATTGCATTCAAGTTCTGACCAATATTACAAAAAATTCATCTTACATAAAATATTCTTTACCTTGCGAAATCATAGACTTTCTCACATCCCCTATTGGCTACAAGTGGGGCCCTCTCCTGCATACTAAGCTTAGTACAGCCATAGCAAACAAGGCCGTATGTTTAGCTTTACGCTGACCAATCCATATTATTGAGGACAGATCAGTACAGGTAACACATCATAAGCTGTGCAGCAAACACGGGGATGTGAGAGAGTCTAGGGTCAGCATGGTGAGATTATAAGTATTTGCTAGCATATTCACAGATCTCTTGATAATATTTGCTGTGTTATCAGAGCTAGATGATTTGACAGATGCTGTAATTTAAGCCTACATGACAAAGTTCAAGTCCACACTCTGACCCTGATTTACATGGACGACATGTGTCTGTTGCCGTGGCGTTCCCCAGCTACCCGCTGTGACTGCGTAGGTACCAGGTGCTACTACAACGTGCACATCCTCAGCAAGCTGCAACTGTAATGAAGACAAAAATGAAACTTGATTCCAGCATGGAGAGGTTTAAGGTCCCAGTTTTTTATATTGGTTTCTCTCACAGAGGTGGAATGTACCCCTCTACTTCACAGCTAAAGACTGACAGACCTGTGGCAGGATTTGACTGTATCAGGTCTGTCACATATGTGCAGCATATCTAACTGAGCAGGTATGCTGCATGTTTGTCTTATCAGACCTGCAGCATACCTGTCCTGTCAGGTATGCTGCATGTCTGATAAGACAAACATGCAGCATACCTGACAGGGCAGGTATGCTGCAGGTCTGACGAGACAATCATGCAGCATACCTGCTCGGTCATATATGCTGCATGTCTGACGAGACAAACATGCAGCATACCTGCCCTGTCAGGTATGCTGCATGTCTGATGAGACAAACATGCAGCATACCTGACAGGGCAGGTATGCTGCATGTCTGGTGAGACAAACATGCAGCATACCTGATAGGGCAGGTATGCTGCAGGTCTGATAAGACAAACTTGTAGCATACCTGACAGGGCAGGTAGGCTGCATGTTTGTCTCATCACTGCAGCATACCTGATTGTGTTTTTTATAATGGTAGACCCCAGAAAAATGTGCCAGCATGTCTTTTTAGTGTCTCCACATTGCAAATGACCTAAATGCTTCCCAAATAAATAATAAATAAATACCATGGATTTATGTGTGCATGTGTGTTTGATTTGTTTAAAAACACACATAGACAAAGCATACTTCTTTTAGGCAAGCAGTTTTATTTGAACATTCACAAACATTAACAATAACATGAAAAGAATTACAGCTGCAAGCAGCGTTGGCAGGGCCCAAGCACTTGCAAACACTGGCAAAAGGTACCAGAATGATAATGATAATACTCAATGATAACACTCCAATGCTGATGGGTATTACAAACGATCAAATTTAAATGGTGTCGCACATTTGGTAGTTGATATTAATTTATAGGAACATTTATGAATCGAGGTCAAAGGTTGTGTGGGGCTCTTGAGGATTTTTGCAATAAAACTTGTTCCAAACTTTCTCCATGTATACCAGAATCAGACTTGTAGCTGTATTTGTTTGCGCAAAATGAGGAATGCGCATTATTAATGAGGTACAGGATATGGAGCAATGAGAGCCTTTCACTACTGATTATTACGGTAAAGGTGTAGAACTTGTGATTTAACTTATGCAAAGGTAAATATGAGGTCAGAGGTCACGGAGGTCACATGACATTTTGTCAAAAAAATTCCTACTATTATTATCCTTTGGTCAATATACCTGACATTATTCAATTGAGAGCATCCCTCTCGCACTATGGTATAGGCCAGATAGTTTTGCTGCAGAGGTATAGAGCAGGTCAAAGGTTATTGAAAAATATGAAAAATAATGTTTTTAAAATCTTCTAAAAAATGATGTGCCTCTGACCTTGAAATGTGGCATGAAAGAGTCTTGCCATACAGTCTACAAATGTTATAAACAAAACTTTGAATGATAATTTTTTATGCAAATGCGATTACTTTAAAAGTTTCAATTTTCATAAAAGCTGATATGGCCGCCAAACCACGTCACCGATCCAAATGACTTGCAAGCTTGATAGTACCTACATGAAGGATGATACGAGAAAAGTTCCAGTTCAATCAGTGTGTTTGTTCTGGAAGGGAAGATTTTTCAGGATTTTTAAAGATTAACTTAAATCCAATATGGCCGCCAAACCACGTGACCTCTAAAAATGATTTTGGCAAACTTTAAACTATCTATGCTAAAGATTATACTAGTAAACTTTCAGTTTATATCTAACAGAGCTGTGTCTGAGAATTGTAACTGTTGCTCAAGTCATCACTTTCATCATCTGTACTGCTATATTGTTGAATTGTGTCGTTTTGAAGGACTACTTGTAGATCAAGTTTCCTGCCAACAGCTTCGTACCAAGTTTGAAAAGCAGACCAGAATCCTTTCCTGTCTGGTGCCTCTTCTCTTTGAAATTTCCTCTGGGTGACAAAAAATATATACATATATATTAATGATGAATTTACAAAAGCTTGTCAAAGTAAATATATATTTATTGTTGATTTTCAATTAAAACGTAATCCTGTGTCCAAAGGTGCAGAAAGTTTATTTTTGAATTAAAAATCAAATGTCTGTACATAAGACCATGACATTCGGTCATGCATGGCGCACGGCATAACATGAAGCAGTCCAGTGAATTAAACAAAACACAGCACAAGATTACAGCATATTTTGCATGTAACCTAGGGGTGACATGTTGTTAAGTTGTAAACCAAAATGTTGAATGTATAAAAGGTGAGTATTGGCGACCCATGTATTTTTTTTTCATAACCACTAATATCAAAGATTATAATATGCTTAGCTGGAATCTGGCAATCTAATTGGCTCGAGCCTGGATTTATATTCTCAAAAAGAAGACATGCTCGCTGCGTGTCATTTTAGAGCTTGCGCAAATTTCAAACTCCAGTTTAAAGGTATACAGTCACCTGTAATTTAAATATACCCATACATGGCCAGAGGGGCGTTCATTGGTATTCAAAATGCCCATGGTAGGGCGTTTTTTTAAAAAGCAGCCACATGCTTTAATTCTATGTTGGTCAGATTTTCCTTTTCTATGGTTGTGGCAAAATTGGAACAGGTGACAGTATACTTTTAAGAGCTAAACGCACTGTAATGTCGAACAAGTCTTACGGCTTGAAATTGTTGTTTTAGTCTGGTGCAGTTCGTGAATTCATGAATGAAAAGTTTGTATAAGCAGCAATGGCAATGAAACAACAACATCATTTTCTAAGAAAGATCTTTTAGCGGTTTTTCAATTAGAATTCTTCAAGTTTGAAGTGTAATTGGGCTTATTCTGAAATATTCTTTTTAGAGTTTGTGTGAGGCTCATGGTCTCCGTTCCAACTTTGGTTGTGAATAACAACATTTTCCACTTGTATTTAACTTTAGCATATTATAACAAGGTTATTATCAGTGCGCTTGGTATTTGCTTATTCATATAAGAACCTCTGGAATGAAAATTAGCACATTTGGGTGAAATAATTACCTCACTTTGTTCAGTGATTATTTCCCGCCAAATATGATAATTTCCACCCAAGAGGTTTTATATCTACAAGCAAATACCAAGTATATTAACACCATTAATAACCTCTAAAAATAATATAACCCTCACCGCAATGCAACGCAAGTTTGTATCCTGGTAGTTGGTACAGCCATCTTATTGCTACATAAGTCGGCTGTTAATTCTTCGGTTGTCATCTTCTTGTATTTTTGTTTTGTTTCTTCTACACATAGAATCTAAAAATAAAATGATATTTTATTTGATGCTGAATATAGTATCTGTAACGGTAGAAAAATTAGGGGGGACTGTACTTTGTACTTTTTAAATTTCTTATTTTTGATAACGCTCACTCTCCAAGTTTTTAAATATTGAAAACACATGTTGTCATTGGTGTTTCATTACATTCTGTGTAAGGATTATAGAATCTCAGAGTCCTATCTGATTGCCACATAATGTTGTCTATTATTAGAAAAAACAATTGAATTTCTAAATGAGAGAAGGCGACCTAACAGTCAATACAGCTCTGTTGTGTTATGTTAAGAATAACTATTTTTGACGAGTAGTTTTTTGAGAAAGAAGTTGACAAAAAAATGTCAAAAATTTTCCACAAATACAAAATCGCAGATTTCATCACAATTTCATTATATTATATTAAAATTACCCCTACGAACCCTTATACGAAATGTCAAAGCTATCAGACAAGCATTTTTGAGAAACAATTTTTGTTACCAAAAATGAAAATTGCAGATTTCAGCATTATTTCAATACATCATTAATAAGCAAACCTACACAAATCTGTATATACCAAATATCACACCTATCAGACAAGTAGTTCTTGCGAAACAAATATTTTGACAAGAGTTTAATACAACAAAGTATAACAATAAGTTGGCAAAAATTACCACGAAAATAAAACAGCACATATTTGATCATAATTTCGGTATATCACACATAAAGTTCATCTGTAGAACACTATATACTTAATATCAGAGTTATCATATGAGCTGTTTTTTATAAACAATTGTTTTGACCAAATTTGCAAAAATTATCCTAATAATACAAAATTGCAGGTTTTATCATGGTTTTAATACATTACCATGTCATTTTGATCATCCCTATGAACCTGTATACCAAATATCAAAGCTGTCAGAAAATCAATTTTGGTGAAATAAATTTTTGGACCAGATTATTGACAAAAATACCGCAATTATACGGTGTCGCTCAAATTTGATCAGAATTGGTATATACCAGTATGGGTTACCAATGATCAATAATAAATGTTGTTTCTGTCTGTTCAGTTGAGGAAAATTCTATGTTTATGTTATGACAATGATTTCTGCACAGTAAAACCAGAAAAACAACAAGAAATATTTAAACCAGAAAAACAAGAATGACAAAAGTAATTAAGGTCTGAAACTTTAGGTCCTGGAGATCAACTTTAGCAACATGCATAGCAGAAACAAGCCCCTCTTAGTTAAGTTTAGACGGTCTTTCCCCCCCCCCCCCCCCCTCTACTGTCTATGGTTTGAGCAGGTCTGTTAATATGTAACAGTTAACAATGACAGGAAATGACTTAAGATAGTGGAGTTGGCCTGTTTCTTACTGGCATGCCATCACTCCTGCTCATTTGCAGGATTTCACTTTCTCTTACCTCATTTGCATATTTTTAACACTTATGAGTTCATTTGAACAAATTCACATCTCAACCCCTGCATCTAGTACCTGTACACCAAATACTGAGATGGTATCTCTGGCGGTATGGGAGCCTTTGTGTGTGACGGTCATACATACGCACATACATACCCACAAATATACAGACATACAGACGCCACCGACTCATCATATAAGCTCTTTTTGGTATTTATATACCCGGTACAAAACCAAATATGAGCTAAAAATTGCCTTAAATACAAATTAGTATATTGATGCACAATTTGAATAATTCTGAAATAGGTCATCCCTATAAGGACCTATATCCCATACATCAAAGCTGTCTTACTTGCATTTCTAAGAAGTTTTATTGATTTGACCAAAAATGATAAAACACCCAAAAAATACAAATATGCAAATTTTACCAGGATTTGATCAAATTAACTGAGATGACCCATGGTAAACCGGATATCAAATGCCATTTAGCAATTTGACATGAAGTTTTAAAGAAGAAATCAATCGTTAACGGATAATTGATGGAAGACGGATTATGGTGGAGAATCAGCCTATTTAATTGATAAGCTCTGTGTCACTGATAGAGGAGCTAAAAACCAACAAAAGATTTAACCAGTCTACTGAAACTATTGAATTTATAAAAAGTGAACAGTAGAGATCCACTTTATATTTATACCATTTGTAACTCCCATTTGTCTATATGAATGTATAATGACAATGGGGAGCTATAGGTTGGAAAAAAGTATGTATTTGTGTATGTATGTATGTATGTATGTATGTATATGTGTGTGTGTGTGTGTGTATGTATGTATGTATGTATGTACCATGTATGTATGTATGTCTGTATGTATGTATGTATGTCTGTCAGTCTGTCTGTCTGTCCACTCAAATTACTTATGAACAGCCGGGTGTATCATGTTACTATTCGGTATGTAGATATATTATGAACTGTAAATTGGGAATCTGTTTAGATTAGTTTACCTTCTATAAAATTATGCAAATTAACCCCAAAAAAGTGAAAATGGTAAAAAACTAAAAAGTCAGGAAATTAGATTGTATTTCTTTGATATTTAGCATACAGATACCTTGTTTGCTACAAAAAAATTGTGCTTTGCTTTGTCTAAATTTTTAATGAGGGATTATATGATATTTGGGATCCCTGCTGTGGGAATCTCATTTGTTGAGTGTGTATGACAACAAGGAGTTATATGTATAGTCCAGCACTGAGATATCGGAAACTGTATTTATGCATTCATATATGAAAGTATACTTTGAAATTTGAAGTGTAGTCGCCACATCAAATATTGACCGTTGGCATTAAAAAAATGTATTTTCAAAATGTTACCAAGTGGGAGTGCCTCTTTAATGTTTTAAAAAGTTATCAATTTACCTTCCTTGCTTCCTCTTGCCTCCATTCACCAATCTTTATTTTACAAAATGATATTAATTTTTGTAGAATAGCCATTGTACTTGTAAGATCTGGTACTGCATCCTGCAGCATATCCTGTAATTTGAACATGAATATACAGTATTTTTACATTTTTAGGTTATGAGTTTTATCCCAATTTCACTTTGTAGTCATCCAATTTTGCCCAGTAAAACATTGGAGCTGCACCAAACCATATTGGTACTCAAAGGTCTTCACTGTAGATACCGGTAATTGATACAAATCTTAACAATTATTGCCTGTATATAGCTTTCAAATAAAAATGTTTAGTTACACAAACCATTTTTTTTTTAATTTAACAAAAGTAACTTAAAGGTATTTGGTCACCTGTTTTTTTCATAGCCAATCACAGATTTTGCGCGGATGGCCGCTTTTTAAAAAGGCCCCTCCAGATGACCAGCCATGGCATCCTCAGCAGCATAGACCACTACAATGTTATTGACATATAAAATATGGAGGATTGACAGCTACAGGTGTCACGGGGTAGCCTGCTAAGCCTCGCCCCTTTACCATATATGGAATATGCAAATTTAAGGTGTGGTAGTAGAACGCGCTTTGGGGACAGATAGTTGGCCTCTAAAAATTCTACAGTTCAGCCACAGGAATTATTCATGTTTAGAGCCATTTTCTATTTATTCTATGTTAACTCACCAATATTTTTGCCTTGGCACAGTCCTGGAAGGTGTTGTCAAGTATAGTTTCGCAAGTGATGGACAATGGCATTCTGTTGAGAAATTAAAAAAAAAATGTTTTACACATAGTTTGAGAGACTTAAATAGACTTACCGTGAGAATTTTTCACTTTAAAATTGTTTTCATTTTTCATGTAAATCATGGAGATTAAATTGTATGTTTACACAGTTTCTTGTGGCTCAATTAAGAACCAGAAGAAGATGACAAAGATCTTTGTGTTTTTTAATGTATTTATCATGATGTGATTACTCAGCAAATCACACTTTTCAATATTCAAGACGTAGTATTTAATATACATGAGATTCACTGACATCACGTATCTATAACTTATGATAATCACTTGAATAAACTTAAGTCTTAGAAGTAACATACTGAAGACTGTGCCTCCATTCAACACAAAACATTACAGTATTTTCTATTTTTGCACTGAAGTAATAGGGTGTCATATCAATACTTACATATTCTGGTGTTCCTTTACTTATTTTGAAATCCCGTATGTGTCTCTTGTTTAGTTTGCTTATAGTTGACCGCAGTGCTCCAATCATTTTCTTCATCTCACTCTGTTCCCGTATCATCACATCAATTTTTTTTCCCTGTTGTTCTTCCATTTTCTTGTTCATTGATTTTAAACTATTTTGGATTGATATCATTGTGGGTATGGTAGGACCTGAACTCTGACTGGAGGCAACTGCTGTCATGTCTGGAAATATTAAAAAGCAGATTGTGTCCTACATAACCCTTTCCTGATATTTGACAATAACTTTGATAAAAAATATGCTTGCCCCAAAGTAATACTTATAACAATATAAACATACTGTATGATATTCTATTCCAGCTACTAAATAAATATTGAGATAACTTGCATAGACATGTTTCTTGGATTTATGGTCAGATATAATACTATAAGGGACTGGTCAGTTTCTTGGCCTGGGGAGCAGTGGAATATTTTTTGTGGACATAAAAAAGTGGCTGACCCCCAATCCTTTTAAACATTTGAAAACAAGGTGACTCCCCCTATTACAATTTCTGAAAACAGGTGACCCCCAAAACAATGGTAAAGCAAAAGGTGCAGTATAACTTCATATATGCATGAAACTTAACAAACAGATTTCATCACTTTTGTACTCAGTGGATAGAGGGACTGTGACTCAGAGTAATCTGTGTTATTATCTGAAACGCTCTGCTTGGCATTGAGCACTGTAATTTCCCATGAGGACATCAATTTGCAAACATCTTGATATCTCAGATTTATTTCTTTTATATTAACCCTTTGAGTGCCAAAGTCAACTTTTGTCGCCTTTATACCTGAGTCAATTTTTTCAAGATTTTGCCAAATTTTGATAAAAAGTGTAGCCTATAAGATGTGAAGTCCATTCGGTCAAAACTATTTTAAAAATGAAAGAAAAAATTCTTTAAAATGTGGTAAAATGTTGCACTAAAAATTTTGGTGGAAAAAATTACATCATTCAAAGGGTTAAAGTTATGCGCCTGAAGGGCATGTTGAAAAGTGTGACTGGGGATACACTTTGTGTCTCAGAACACTTTGGTCTCTCTCTCTCTCTCCTCTCTCTCTCTCTCTCTCTCTCTCTCTCTCTCTCTCTCTATATATATATATATATATATGTGTGTGTGTGTGTGTGTGTGTGTGTGTGTGTGTGTGTGTTTATGCTGAAAAATATGTTTAATATATTAAAGTTACACACCAAAAGGGCATGCCGAACAATGCAATTGAATTATGAAATCTGTTGCTAGTACGATGTATATTAGAGATGTATGAGCCAATGTTGTACTTCAAACGACACTAACTATCCCCCTAAAACAAGGTGACACTGGCCTCTACCAATTACCAACATCAAAAACAGGGTGACCGACTCAATCTATCGACCCCCCCCCCCCCCCCCCCCCCGCCAAAAAAACTGAACAGTCCCTACAAGAAAACATATAGAAGTGATCACAATGCTATAAGTGAAGAAAATACACTAACCTTGTCGTAGCCTTTTATGTGTAGGCCCAATGTCGGGAAAAGTTGGACTCATGCTGCTACCTGTTGCGCAATGCATTTCTTTCTGAACTTTTTGACTTTCCGGCAGAGGTCGTGACCGATGTTTGTGGCTACTAGGCCCTGCCAGTCCTGATAAACTTGTAGACAGTCGGTTATTCATCATGAAATAACAGACGTTAACCTGTGGACCGTACGTTAACTTTACGGTTGGGCCAAGTGACGACGTTGTCTGCAAAACTCCGTCAGCGAATCAGTTTGCAGCGAACGATCCATGGGATCTGGCCGGCTATGCTGCGGTCGCGTCCCGCCTGCGCCTGCAAGCACGTACGGCACAGGCCAGAACATTTATTGTGATATGTTAAAAAATTGGATGTCGTGACATGTCTCCTACATGTACAAGACGGGGGAAACTTATATATTCTGACTGGACCAAAAATTTTATGACTAGTTCAGGAAATTCCAATTAAAGTGTAGAGTTGATAACTTGAGCAGAGTTTTTGTTTACATTTTTGCAAGTCAAAGTTCATAGTACACACATCACGGTCCCTACACACATATAACACTTCGTATCATTGGACGTTACCACGCGCTTTGCAAAATTTGACCATCATATACAGGCTTATTCGCAAAAGCTGAGCTGTACGATATCTGTGACATATCAGCGAGAACGGGAGCCTCTGCAGCTCTGCTCGTAGTTCGACACGTCGTTTGCTGCGAAAGTCAAGACGATAATCTTTTAGAAGTGCAGTGCCAGTGCCGGGGCAGTGATGGCCGATAAGAACCAACTCACCCTTTGGTAAGTTTTGTCCTTTTTTAAAAAATTTATCGACGAAAGTGTCGCTGTTCGACCGAGTCCCATGTTGTGTGTGTACAGTGTACGGCAGGACGACACGACGCCAAGTTAATCTTTCCTCAGACTTTCGGCAAAACGAAATGATTTCAGACCAAATGACAATCTACTTGTCTCCGCCTAAGACCAAGGTCAGCATTCGCATTCTATATCGTTTTTTTGTCCCTATTTAGCAAGCTGAATAAATATCATTATTCATACAAGAGGGAGTATCGATGACCAAACAGTGATCATGAATGTTTGGTTTACATCGCGATCTGAATGAACATTTCATGTCATTGTCAATGTCGTGTGTGACCGAGCGATAGTTTTACTCAACTTGTGTTATGCATGACATGATAATTGATATGAAGGCAACGGCTACATTGATTATATTTTTCCGGGGGAGGGGGAGGGAGGGCTGTAGACTATTAAATTTCCAACTATAATATTGATGATTGTACTGATGTGTTGAGAAGCTAACCACAAAGTGTTTCATCTTGCTGCGGATCCTTAGCCATACCACTCCCTTTGCTTGTTGTGTTGGGGGAGTCCCAACACAACAAGCAAAGGGAGTGGTAGGGCTACGGATCCGCAGCAATCATATTTCATCATGCTTTAGAAATTATGAAAGAAACCGCAGTTACGTGATGGAATGAAATTGAAGTTTGTTGTCAAAGTTGTCTACAGCTAGAGATACAGACTTAAATATTATTTTTTTAGTTCCAGTAAAACCTGTGAGATTTGTGTGAAAGATTTTGATACATCCAGAATTTGATCAGACACAAGAAGACAGTTAGTCATGAAAGAGAGAAAAGATGTCTACTCTTGGAAAATGCTGATAGGCAGGTAAGGGGTGGAACATTTTATATTCTTGGGAGGTCTGAACCATAATGTATTATTTTTTCCACTTTCTCTTCTGGATATTTTTTATCAAGTTGAAAAATTCTGGCATTTTTCTCATAGACACTTCTTCAGATTAATTTATTTGTACTCTGCTCCGCACACCCAACTTTTTAAGTACCGGTATGTTTGATTGTCCATCATTGTCCTTTGTCCATACTTCAACATGTGTTTATTGGCTTAAGTACAGAAGTTTTCATAGGAAAATTGTAATGTAAGGAAATAAAAATGCAATATTGTATTTGGGAGCAATTTTAGTCATGTTGGTCAAAATCTCTCTGAATCTGACTGCTGATTGCAGAATTTCAGATGTAATGTGTCATCCTCCCCCCCCCTTCATTTCTCTTCCGTTCCCTGTCATTAATAATGCTTTTTCTGTAATTGAGATGTTTTCATTGGATATTGAAAACACAGTAATAATATGGTAAAGCTAATGTTTCAAAGGCTCTACTTACAGTCTTTGTTTTAAGGCTTGCTATTGCAATAACATAAATAACAATATTTCCTGTAATGTTTTAGGTGACAAATAAAAGACTTTGCCCAGATTCTGACAATTCAACATATAAGGTAGGTGTGTAAATTCATCTGTTCACTTGATTGGTCTGAAACAAATGAAACTTTTCTTGGAATTCTCATTGGTTTATAACATTCTACTCACAAAGTTGAATGGCAGGTATTAACATTGATAAAGTCTCCAAAATGTGAATATCAATCAGATTTTAGAAAATTTATGTGATTTAGAATTTTTTCATAATGTTGCGTGACTTTACTCCAAACAAAGAAAAATGGTTAAACTTTTTGGGGTTAGTTGAATGACCATGCTTGGGATGTGTAGGTTACTGTAAACACAGAGTCTTTATTTGTCCAACTATATATATTTTTTCTCTGTCTAGGAAATTGAATACACTGTTTCCCTTGCCAACTTTGAGGAGTCAGCCATGCATATCCAAATTGTCAAAGATGGAGAATTGACAAATGATGATGATTTTATAACTGATGATTTATGTGAAGATGAGGAACTTACAGAACAAGAAGGTGAGCATGATGATTGAATAATTAATGCATAACTAGATTGTAAATTCTATTCAGATTGTTTGACTATGTCTTAAATCAATTTACTCACATTATTTAGTTTGTTACCATTGTCACAGGATGTGTAATGTGTGGAAATGAATTAAAGCTGATAACGTAGTTTAGTGGTTTATTAATGACTGCATGTTTTCCATGTAAATAAGTTTGGCAAGAACATTACCAAACATTTTCTTCAAGTTCAAGCAAAGAGAAAATGAAAAGTTACTGCTTCAAATAACAAAAAGGAATAATGTCTAAAGAGTAAATTATTTTTTGAAATGTTTATATCCCTATCAATTTTAAAGTTTATATATCAATTTCCTCACCTGAGTCCTATATATTTTTTACTTGTGATGTCAAATCTTGTTATGTTATGGAGAGCTTCTACCCATTGATAGCATATTGTGAAATTTTATCAAAGGGAACATGGCGCTCTTCTCTGTATTTTCCCCATATTTTTACTCTGCAGTGTGTGAGGAGGACATTGCATCAACTTGTCCTGAGGATATGAGAATCCGTGGTATCCTTTTCCCGATGAACATTACGCTGAGCTAAGTTGTCTTGTGAATGCTCCAAAACCATTGGTATGTATGTCTGTATTTTTGTCCTCTTTTACATTTATTTCAAAGTATTGTATAATGTATCAGTGAGATAAGTCAACTAATATGTGTGCCAAGTAAATAGTTAATCTATGACCAAATGCATAACCTGTTCAGACATAGTTAGTAACATGCTAGCCAGTACAGTGTGTATCCTGTATGATATGTTATCATTAGTGTTCTATATTACATTGAATCTTCTCTAGGGTGATGCTAATCTTCAGTATATCTTTCATCTGTTACTAAAACGGGATCCTTCAACGCCATCATTGTTCAAAGTACGAGAAGTATGTTCCAAATTACCTGGCAGAATGGAGGTTAACTCGGTAAGTTTCTCGTGCCTTTCTTTTTACAAGGCTTTGTTGGTCAATATTCCCGGAGTGTTTGGGGTTATACTGTATGACATACCGTACAATGCCAATTCAGTCAATCTCCAAAGACTTCTAAGGCAGAGCATACCAAATTTGCTGAAGCTTCAAAAAAAATGCCATGTACCGTACATGAACACTAATTTGCAGAGTCTCCATCTTACACAGAAGAAAACAGTAAAATTGACATCTACACATGGGAACCACTTTGCTAGTCACCATGTAAACATATTTTAACTAAGACCCTCTATAAAGGAAAGTGATAGTTGTTTGATAATGGATGTATTTTGTTAACACGTTTACTTAACAATTGATCACTGTAGATAATTTATCAATGGCCAAGAGTGCCATGGTGTCTTATCTTAAATGAATGACACCCTCAGCAGCTGTCGTTGTAAAAAATGGAAAGTAATGTATGCTATGGACCTAAATTTGTGTATTTTTTGATAGTTTGCAGATACTGAAGGAAAAGAGTTTACATCTTTGTCAGTCATCAATATTATTTGCCAAAGAATGGCCATTCCATCTATAGCATCAAACTAGCAAGATATCCTCAGAGGTCTTCGAGTGGAATTATCAGGTACGTGTTTGCCCTGTATATATGAGTAGAAAATTAAAGTCAAACATTGAGGCTAATTTCTAATTACTTTGCCATGCAGGTTATATATTAGATTTGTTGAATTATAGTTTGGAAAATTTATGGTAATTTTGGTTTTAAAATCTGCATTAGAACTTCTTCAATGTTCTTTAACTTTGTTATTAGCTTTGAACAAAAATCTTCCTTGAAAGTTTCAAGCCTCCAGTTGCTTTGAGATTTGGGATAGGAGGGAGTGAACCTAGTCATTTACAATGAGGCATAACTCAAAAAGATGTTGCTGAAAAACCACTTTCATTCAATTATTTTTCTATTTTATCCTTTCTTTATCTTATAACAGAGAAATGTACCAATCCAAAAAGTGGATACTTGATAGACGATATCACACACCAATGGTTTCTGAGCATGGGATAGACTTTTTTGTCAAGGAATTTGTGTGGGCAAAATATGAATGCAAGAAGATCATAGGATACCTTTCTTCAATTTTTACTGAATTGAGTCCAGTATCATACGTGTAATCAAATAACAACACCATGTTGCATCTCTGAAGTTAAGGTGGTCTATTCATTTATGTAAATGGCATTGCTAGTATCGTACTGTTGGTCCACTCACTTGCTTATTAGCTCAGCTGTCAGCGACGCGGAGTTTATCAAATAGATTGATTTCCCCTCGTCGTCCATCGTCAGTCAACATGTGCCTTCTCCTCTGAAACCGCAAGTCCAATTGCTTTGAAATTTTATATGCAGTTCACTTGGGGTGACCTCACTTAAGTTTGTTCAAATTGTGGTGAAATTTGCATATTTGTATTTTGGGCATTTATTGCTGTTTTCAGTAAAAAAATTTTCTTCTCTGAAACTACTTGTCCGATTGCTTTGAAATTTGATATGCAGTTGACTTCAGTTAGATTTGTTCATATGATGGTGAAATTTGCATATTCTTATTTTTAATGCAACTTTTGTCGTTTTTGGTAAAAATCTTCTTCTTCAAAACTACCAGTCAGATGATCGATCTCAACTTTGTTCAAATTAAGCAGAAATATGCAATTTTTTATTTTTGAGGAAATATTTGCCATTTTTGGTCAAAATATGTGTTTCTCAAAAAGTACCGGTCTGATAGCTTTGAAATTTGGTATACAGGTTCCTACGAATGAACTTAGAGATATTTATTGAAATTATGATGAAATCTGCAATTTTGTATTTTTTGGCAATTTTTTCAATTTTTGGTCAAAAAAGGTGTTTCTCAAAAAGTACTAGTCAGATATCTTTGAAAAATTTGGTATACAGCAGCAGGGGGACACCCCCTCCTGACCACCCCCCGCAAAAATACTCCCCAAGTGCCACCAAATAACACCATTTTTATCTCTATTTTTCAAAAGCTCCAACGGCAGGAGGGGGACACCCTCTCCTGACCACCCCCCGCAAAAATACTCCACAAGTGCCACCAAATAACACCATTTTAATCTCTATTTTTCAAAAGCTCCAACGGCAGGAGGGGGACACCCCCTCCTGACCTCCCCCCGCAAAAATACTCCCCAAGTGCCACCAAATAACACCATTTTAATCTCTATTTTTCAAAAGCTCCAACGGCAGGAGGGGGACACCCCCCCCTGACCTCCCCCCGCAAAAATACTCCCAAGTGCCACCAAATAACACCATTTTAATCTCTATTTTTCAAAAGCTCCAACAGCAGCAGGGGGACACCCCTCTCCTGACCTCCCCCCCCCCCCCCCCGTGACCGCTTGCGTGGCCGCTTGTGGTGCTTGGCACCACATCTTTGCCCTCTTTATCTTCAGACAGCGACGAACTAAAAAAAAATTATAATTCTGAAAATTTACTCTGAAAAAAAAAATTTGCACAGCTAATCTCAATGGGAAAAAAAAAATTTCAGAAATTTACAATTGTAAAAAAAAAATTTTCACAATTTCATTGTGACCACCCCCCCCTCCCAAGGTCTAATGGTCCATCCCTAAACTGTGACTGTAACATTTTAAATGTTTTTTGGTAGAAAGTGTATTTTTCAGTCAGATCCTGTTAACTTGCAAAACAGCTAATGTGATTGCTGTAAATTTTTGTGACAAGTGTTCAGTGATCTCCTGCATCAGATCTAATTGAACAAACCATTACAAAGTAAAATCATTCGTTGTTCAGAATGTTCTCTTCAATTTTTTCACCAATCACTTCCTGACAAGCTTTGAGTTATGGCTTGTATCCATTCTTTTGTATTTATTTTGTGATGAATTTCTGGAAATTCTCTTTTGATTGAATATCTTTTTCTTTGTCATCAACATCCTTTCTGATATGATGAAGATAGTAAATTTTCACATAAATTTGTTACTTTGTTTCGCATGATAAGTAAATTTTACTGTGACATTCGATCTATTGAATATTTTAATGAAGGTGTTGTGGTCCAGCTGTAAAGAAGATGTACAAAAGTGATGTTACCAGAATTTCCTCAATGGGAAGAGTAAATGTGCACTTCTTGGGCCTGTTTTGAAGAAGGTTAGTTGATGTCATACTGGACAAAACAATAGTCAAAAGTTACGGTGTCTTTAATACTTGACTGCAGGCTATTTAAAGGGAATGCATTGTCATGGCAGGGTGTTTGTCTACTTTGAACAGAAAATGATAACTGTGAAAGAGAGTAGAAAAAAGCACGCAAAGCATGAACAGTGGTATGATATAATACACTTTACGTTCCCATTGATATTTATTGTATTCTGTCATCCCAAGAAATTATGCAGCACTTCAGTTGTAATATGTGCAAAATTGATCAAATTTACCCATAGAGATAAGCAGACCTAATTAATGACCCGCTTCCATCTATGTTCAAGTTATGACTTTAATAATTCACGTATGACAAATACATGTAGATTCAAATTCTGTCACATGTTAAATAGATATACATGTACCTTTAAATGGTATTACCTTTTTTTTGCAGTTAACAGAAAGTGAGCTTTCTGAAGATGAAACCAGAATACTGAATAGGTCAGATAAGTAATAGTTTAATTTTTTTTTCAGTATGGGTACACACGCTTCAAATGTAAACAATTGGGTTTCAATGCAAGAAGTAGCATACATGCCTTCAAATTAGTATGTAAATTTCACTGACAGTCTTGGTTACTGTCATCAGTGTCAAGGAAAAAATGGCTTTCCTTGTCATAGTTGTCTACCAATGTCATTGAAATTAGTGGCCACGACATTGGAATTTTATCCTCGACACGTAGCATTGAGGAAGCTTTTTGCAGTTGTTTGATGCGCTCTTCCCTAGGGCTCAACATTCTCTTTTCTGTAACGATACAGCTCTCTCCTGCATCAGTTGTCTCTCTCTTTTCTACATCCTTGGTTTGGATGGTGTTGCTGAGGCACTCATGTCATTCACATTACTCATTGACATGGAATATGGAAAGTGGAAATTGCAAACATCAATAGCATGACATCACATAGAATAAGAGGCAGTGTTTTTGTTAAGGCCGGTACCCCGGTAAATGTTACCGGGTTCCCCAGTCATTTTACCGGGGTTCCCCTTGGTATATCAATGCAATCAGATTAGGGGACAGCAGAAATGTTACCTGGGTTCCCAAATCATTTACCGATATTCCCAAGCCTTAGCAAAAACACTGAGAGGTGTCCATTTATGTGGTTAATCAATTGTACTAGTATCCAAATAATAAGATTTTCTTTCTATCACCACAGGAGTCTGAGATTATGGGACATACGTGACTTTGCAGATGTCAACAGTGATACTGAAATGGAATTCTTTAAGGCAATTGACACAACAAAAGGAATTATAAACTCTGGTGCATACTTGGCATATCATACCACAGATGGACAGGTGATTATGATAATTCACACAAGGAAAGACTTGAATACATTATTACATATGTACCACAGTTTACTTGCATCGAAGCGCGCGCATACTACCGGTATTTGCACTGCAGTGCAAATACCAAAAATATTATTCCATACCTGCATGCAAATGAATAGAACAGCGCGTGATCCTTGTCTTTCAATGTGTGTCGCGTAAACTATTTACAATGTGTTCGCTTGTGTTTTTAGTTCCTTTGTTTTCTCGATAAAATAAACATAGGGAAACATATGTAATAATAACAGAACCCCATGGCGAGCGAGCAAGCTTGCCGTACCTGGGGTATTTGCACTCGTGTTTGCGTTGAATCCGGCTGTCCTTTCACTCGCTGCGCTCGTGAAAGCACGACCGCCGGATCCCCCACAAACACTCGTGCAAATACCGCTGGTACGGCGCGCTTGCACTCTCTCGCCATGGGGTTCTGTCATATTATTTAATCAAATTATCTGATAAATACTCTTGATTTACTATTACAATATTGTGACAAATTAGTTGACATCCTGCAAACATTAATGACATACTGTAGTCATTTATTGCATTAACGTTTCGTGGCAAATTTGGACACCTAGATACCCCAAATCCAACATTTCAATATTACATTGTGCAAACTTATATCTTTAATATACTTTTGCCAAAAAAGATCTTATCAGAAAAAGCTTTCCCCTGTTTGCTTCAAATTAGGTTTTTAAGGTACCTAGAGCTTTGACTAAATAACAACAAAATTAGAACAACACATCCAGTCTTTTGGCACCTTTTAGATCGAGAAAACTTCTTTTTCCCTTGAAACGACATATCCAAATGCCCTAAAATGTGATGTTATAATTGTATCTCTGTACACTTGTGAACTCCATTATTTTCCAAAATCACTGATGATCTCTTCACTCAATAAGGTTGTCATGAAAATACTGCCAAGGATGCACGCGGACATTGGTGGAGTGTATCGCCTGACGCAAAGCAGAATGCGATACACAGCGCAAATCTGCATGTGAATTCCTTGCTGTATTTTCGAGACAACCTTATTATTATACATCTTTCATTGTAACTGGCACATCAACTTGTCCAAGTTATTTAATTGACCTTTTTCCTGCAATGTCATCAATATTTTTTCTGATTTATAGCACAAGTGTGGCATGCTATATTTGATGCGCTTCGATAGCCTGTGTACAACAGAGTGTGAGACATCTTCTGGCATTCGTCAAATGGGTTCCCTGAAACCTGCCAGCATGCTAGCAGTGAATGCACAGATATGAAATAGTAAAAGTAATGTGGAACAGGCGTTGCGTACGGCTTTTTAACATATACAATTCTATTGTTCTTGATGGTAGATGTATAATAATTCTGAATACCTATCTCTCACTTTCATCAGGTAACCAATAATACTTAATATGTGCCAACATTTTTTTTGTCTTTTCAGACCTCCTATGGAAAAATGATTCAAGGTGTGAGATTAAAGGGTGCAGCTGGTCACCAGGATGTCTGTCAAGTATTTCAGATGCTTCCGTGCACACCAATGAGATATGACCATTTTAACTGCAGCGTCATAAAAATGACAGACAATATTTTATTTATACCAATTGAGAAAATTATTTTGAGAAAAGTGTGTATCCAACATTGTTGTGAATACACAACTTGCAGAATGCTCAGAGGAAAATACCAGCATGAGCCTTTGTATAGATACTATCGAGTAAACAGATTTTTCCTTTCAGAAGATTTGTGAATGTAAGATGCCACTATTTATAAAGATGATTTGTACGAAAGTTTTCTATTTTATGTAAATCACTACATCTTACACTGACCATGGGTATAATCTATAGAATTTATGACTCCTCATAAAAAAAGAAGCTATTTGCCTAATGTCTGCAGTTTGTGTGACTTTTTATTTGTTGATATGTTGTTTACATATATTTTTTAACGGAACAGAACTAACATTGTTATTTGCATTCACAGCCAAAGTCAAATGAGTTATTTCACAGACAGTCATTTCCAATAGTTATGACTGGAACTGGCCAAATGACATTCTACAGAGGGATATAATTCCACTGAAAATAGTCCATTCATTAATGATAGATGTTTTGTGCTGTGATACACAATAAAATTTTGTAGGTAAATATGAAATGCTGTGGATAAGTAATGGTGTATACACAATATGTACATGTACACGACAAACATACACAGATCCAACGTCACAACTTCAGTCGCAGATTATGCAACACATGAATTTCAGTTTATTAAAAATATGAAGAAATCAGTCCGCTATTGCAAACTGTCTGCACAGAAATCAAAAACCCATGCAATTATATCCATGACAATAGTATCTAATGAAAAAAAATGCAAGTAGAAATGCAAGAAAAATATCAAATCTGATCTGTTAGACCTTGTGCACTGCTTAATATCAAACCTGTTACCAATTTTTGACAGATCAGAAATGCAGCAGGTCTAAGAGGTCAGTTTTGTTACAGGTCTGACACAGCAGCCATGCCACAGGTATGACAGATCAGTCGTGTTGCAGGTCTGACGGGTCATTCCTGGTGCAGGTCTGACAGGTCAGGTCTGGTGCAGGTCTGACAGGTCAGTCCTGTTGCAGGTCTGACGGGTCAGGTCTGGTGCAGGTCTGACAGCTCAGACCTGGTGCAGGTCTGACAGCTCAGACCTGGTACAGGTCTGACAGGTCAGACCTGCAGCAGTCTGCTGGATCAGACCTGTAGCAGGTCTGATCCAGCAGACTGCTGCAGGTCTGTGTCCATATTGGTGCACATGCCCTGTTGGCCAGACATGCACCGGCCATGCACCAGGTCTGGTGCAGACCTGGTGAACTTTAGTTGTGTATAAATGTGAATCTGATTTAGAATTTACAGAATTATTTCCAGATATAGTGCCTTTTTTTGTTACTCCTTGTGTTTACACTATATGCATTTCAAGATACACGCTGGCATTTACGTAAGTCTACATGGCTTCAGCCAATAGCAATGTATTTCTGGTAATGCACTTACACTGTAGCCTTCACATACCAGCAAAAGGCATTAAACAAGTTGGAGTAGTGTTTGTTACTGGCTGTAAAGTTTATCCTAGTTATAATACTCACTGGGTTTTTCCTCTGGACTTCTGAGTATTTCTTTGTGTGAAATCTTGAACAATGAAGACAGTCATGTGTGTTGTGTGAGGCTGTTGGACTGCTCTTGTAGTATCTCTGTATTGGTTGGAAAACGATTGATATACATGTATGTGAGATAGATTCCTTCAAGATATTGTCGGCATCCATCTTTAGATCTCTGTCTTACAAAATATCTATATCTCAAATCCAAAATTCAGAATTTCTCTGCATAGAATGATGGTTCTTTACAAGGGAATTTCAATCAGTGGGCCAACTCACTTTTTCTTTATTGATTTATTCACATGTTAATAACCATATGAAAGAATATAATTTCATGACAAACAAATATGACATTATACATTGTTTATGTAAATCGGTTACCCCTTTTGTTTTTCCCAGCTGTGGAGAACATTGAGAATATACAAATAGGGACAACATAGACACTGCACTTATATATATATTATAGCCTAAACCAGGGACTACTACGTTCACAAGGGTAGGTGACCATTTACCTGACATCAGGAGAGTAAATGTGTCCTGCCTTGAGGGTACATAGTTCCTTGTTTGGGTTATAATGTTTATATTACATGCCTCTCATACATAATTTTCATTTCAAATGTGTGGGTTTATTTGCAAATGACAATCATATGCTTTATTTCCATGTTAGACAAAAACCTGTTAAAAAATAGAACAATTTTCATAAATCACTGTTATGCAGTTTATTGACTTTTCATGCATAATCTACTGAAAACCAGATTTCCTCGGTAAAACATGGAATTTGAACATTTTATCCCAAACTTTTCGATTTGAAAATAGTTACGGATCACTTTCATTTAAATGACCATTATTTGTGACTTTTGACCATTTTACCTCGGAAAATTCCATGTTGGAGGCTCATATTTGTTGCAAAATGTTACTTTACGAAGAAACAAACATGATTAGTGATGTTATAGCCACATAAAACTGCTAATTTTGTTCAAACGTGTTGCCCTTCCGAGCTCGTTTGTTGACGTCTGGCATGCTCAGCGTGCTGGGGAGAACAAAGATAATGTTGACGCCGCGATCACGCGATATGTACAAGTTCACGTTATTGCGGGATCAAAGTAACATAGCGTCGTGGATTGCCAGACAATGGCTACGCAACGTGCTCGCATGCTCGGACAATGGACTACGACGTAAGTACCGGGCATGAGTAATGAATATTTATTTTGAAATTGCTGTAAATGGCTCGCGCAGGTGCAGAAGAATGCCTATGTTGCAATCCGCGTGTCAACAGAGTTTGTATTTCTGTCCGGACAAAAATTGAAATTTTCGTTGTAAAATCACATGTTATTTAGTTTAGGGCATGTAATGTTTCCGAACAATATGCGATTCTATGTTATTTGACAGGCTATTCAACATGAGCCAGTGATCATTTCAATCAAAACTAACGGAAAAATCGCCAGAAGATACAGCTAATGGAACTTTAAATGATGACTACAGTGTATGTACCGGTAGCTGCTATATCATCAATGAGTTACCATTGAATCCTATGGAGCATGCGACTTTCAATATACAAGGTTTAAGTAATAACACACTTCACAGTGTCTCTCCTAAATACATTCAGTATCAGTTCTTTCATTGAAATGGCATGGTGTTTCCCTAACTCTAC
Organism: Ptychodera flava; assembly: GCF_041260155.1. Taxonomy (NCBI): domain Eukaryota; kingdom Metazoa; phylum Hemichordata; class Enteropneusta; family Ptychoderidae; genus Ptychodera; species Ptychodera flava. Next base: position 9,724,185 of record NC_091929.1, read on the forward strand.
CACTCTGGCCACTTTATTTTTGTAAAAAATCTCAAAATCTTCACAGCATGGCTGAAATGCATATTTCAGACACATTGTAGCCTCACCTTACACTGTCTGGAAGCCGTTGACATGAACTGCAGTACACAAGAAAAAGCATCGTCTATAGTTGTATAAACAGCTGGATCCTGTCAAAAGTGCAAAATATCAACCCAGGTTAGTTTGCCAATTTTCTGCCACAGTGAGTAAAAACCACTGCCATAAAACATTCCATTGACATAGTGACAGTGATGGCATGCAGAGATATCAATGCATCTATTGGTTATTACTATAGACTTTGTTTCTCTACAGTTTTTCATGTCATACCAGTCATATAATAAAATTATCTGAACATAAACATGGCTGTCCCTGGATGTTCCACCTGTGTGCTGGCTGTGTCTTTTCATATGATGTATTTATGCAATTAAACTCACTACCACTGAATGAATACACTGTACTCTATGTATTCAGAATCACAGAGCAAGACCTCTGGTTATAAAGATTTTGCCATTTTATAAATCTTGTGGATTGACTGAGTAATTGACTGATTACCTGTATAGGTGATCCCCTGTAGTGTTTGGGTTCGGGCCATTTGATTTTTCTTTCCATAGCTTTCTGCAGTGTCTTCAAGCCTTGTCTCTCTGATCTACACAGCACACAGCTCATCCATCGTTCCTCCTGGTAAATTACAACAACAATCACTGTGTCAGTCATATAAATCACACATGAATCACTAATGACAATATCTTGAATATACAACACCATTTATTCTTCAAATGCATTCATCTTCAAATGAGTCTCTTGTTTTTTGTATGTAGGCTTCCCCATAATGGAGATTTAGTCTGCTGTAGTATGTTCCAGTGTGGCAGCCAGCAATTTAAATCCAGGGGACACTGTGTCCCCCTGCCATTTATTTTGGGGGACAACATTTTGTATAATTTTGTAACAAATTAGTTTCACAAAACAGAATTCAAGCTATTGGGAGCACTTCAGTGTGCTTGAATTTCAGACAAGTAATTGTAGCTGCTAGTATACCATGTCTGCCAATCAGAGAGCTCATTCAGAATACAAGCAAGTTTTAATATCAAGTGCAGCGTTTTACTTGTAATCACAGCTCTGAAAGTACAAAAATATAAGCCTCTAAATAAGCGTGCAAAAGAAAGGTCATCGTCAGTATCAGATATTACTTGCAGACTACACCCAGTCGGTAACCATGGCTTCTTTAACCCAACCAATACAGTCCACTCATGAGTGCGCCCAAGGTGACCCGCAGTATGCACGAATGCAGACATCAGGTTCGATATTGGGGACATTGTCACAAGGGCACATCCTGGCTGCAATACTGATGTTCTGACAAGCGCAACAGCTAGTACTGTAACATTCCAATCAATGCAGCCACTCCATTAATTCTTTGAGTGCTGTAAATTTTCCCAACAAAATTTTAATCAGTGCAACATTTTGCCAATCTTTATGATTCTTTTTCGTAATTTTTTTTACTTTTTTTGACCTTCTGGGACCAAATGAATATTACTTTTTATTCAACTACATTTTTGATCAAAATGCTGTAAAACCCTGAAAAAAATTGTCAGGGTTACATTTTTAAAAGGTGAAAAAAATGACTTTGGCACTCAAAGGGTTAATTTGACCACGCCTATTTCTCTAGTAATATAATTTTCATTTTACCTCATATAACTAGACCACCAGTATATTCTGCTTATAATTATGGCAGATCTTAGGTGGTTCAAAAGATAAGCAAATAATTTTGCTCATAGATAAATCAAAAGGCATTAATACACACATTTGCTCTACTCTCTGCTAGTGTCTTTTCTTTACCCTAAAAAAAATAGTAAAATTAACAACTTTTCAAAATTAACAAGAAGATTGAAATTGCTTTTTGTAACTTTGCTTCCCTTGTTATTCTTTGCATTATTGTGATCATTTTTTACATCCTTGTATCATTGACGTACCACAGATCTTGTGGTACATCCATGCTTGTATGTTGTACAACAAATATGAATTTATGATTTTTTGTGACAAGCACATGAGGTTTAGTTGTGCAGCTCACTTCTCTTCATTGTGTATATGTTGGGGCCAAGAAAGTAAAGAAACTGATGGGGCAAGTAACTGGAATGTTTGTAACTTTTTATGTATGCCATGAAAAAGCGAACAAGCTACATTTACATGTAGTAGTGCTAGACAATAGAGAGGTTCAGCTACACGTTTTACGTGAACGTGAACGCGTAGAATCCACGTTGGCGTTGGCGTACTCGTTCGCGTGCAAATTTCCGTTTGGCTACACATTAACCCAACCGTTCTTGTGGCACACGCAAGAAATGATTCGGCCCGGCTTGGGTCCGCGTAGTCTGTTTCCGCATCACAGGGATAGCTCAATGGTTATCCGGTATGCCGCGAATCGACGAAGAAATTTCACATAAAAATAACGAAAATACATGGATATCTTTGAGGATGTCACTATCATATATCCAACTAACAACTGCATGAATGATTCACAGTTTTTACCATATTTCGATACCTAAAATAAAGATGAGAATAAATTTACACGTTTACAAATTACGTGAAAACAGCTGTCTCCACGTAAATACGCGACGCCGGCTCCGTGTACGTGAAGAACGTACGCACAAGTCGATGACATCATCGCAGAAATTTGTGACGTTACGCGTTCACGTTCGCGTAAAACGTGTAGCCGAACCTCTCTATTAATCACTTCAGTAACCTTGAACCCTGCTGACCATTTCGATCCAGTCTGCCCTGATCGCTTCAAACCCCTCATACCTGTCCTTCAGTATTAGGGAGACAAACTTATAACATTATCTCAACACAAAGCATGTCATTAATTATGTTCAATACTGGGAACGCGCCATGGGCGAAAAAACCTCCATGGCCAAGCACAGGCAAATGCATTGTATATGTGTACAGTACATAGATATTTGTCACCACTTACGCAATGGCGCCATACCAGTAGTTGTGATATCACAGCGGTGCTGTGACGTATCTATCATACTCGATATGCCATAGCACCGCTGTGATGATCACACCATGGAGGTAGCATAGACACCTAGCTGCAGGGATTGGTGCCTGCATTTTGCCTATCAAAACAGTTAAATTATTGTCATAAGCAGATTTGCTCACAGAAATACAATTGCCCATCGGTTCTTCCACGGTCCCTCGAGGGACCGTGGTTCTTCCAGCCTATGGCATGATATTTAAAATGTCATACGACTGGAAAATTGCTATGAAGTGAGTACGGTATCGGGATGGAGGTATCTTCATTCCCCAGTGACTAGGGGTGTGAACATTGAGCTAGAAAGGGACGAAACGGACAGGGGTCGAGGTGACCTGTTCCCGATTAATGAATATAATTGTAAATTGTAATACTAATACACTGCAGTGAAATCTGTAAATTTGCATCGGTTTAGTGCTGACACAATTTCGAATATCGATGTTAACTAGAAGTTTGGGCGGCAACATGTCCTTCTCTTTTCGTCTGGGCAAACAGGAGTTGCATACTAAAGCCACGTCGACGCTATGTGTTCCTATGGCAATGGCGCCTTCTGACCGAATATCATTGTTCACACGCCAGGACACGACTGGGTCTGCGCGCCTGGAAGAATTCTTGTGAGTTCGGTATAACCGAACAACATGTGTGCATTTTCTGAAATTTCGTAACAGTAAATTTACAGTGCCACATACACAACATGATTTGTTCACGATTAAAAGACGAACTTACCGGGTGATCGTGGCAGGTCATAATGAGCGGTTGTTTTGTGGAGGGACCGTGGTTGAGCCTCGCTTTTCGGTAAACCAGCCAAGATGTTCGATTCAAACGGTCGAATTTTTAGGTAGTCAAAAGGCAGAGATGACGGGCAGACGAACGTTAAAGGAATTATGGAACAGATGTACAATATCACACAGATGTGTCAGTCTGTTTGACAAATCAAATACACAGATTAACTTTGAATTTAGCGGGCATCAGCTTCGATCGGAGAGACAACAGACTGAACTTCATTAGACCCGGAAGTAAAAAAAAAGGACGCTCGAACAACGCATCCCAGCATGCTTGAAATATGTACATTTTGACGACAGGGGGCGCTGTAACACAGCACCAACGACAGACGGATCGAACTTCGGAATGCAAAGCTGCCACCCCTAATAGACAAGTCCAAGCTTCCCCAAAGACGAGTAAAACCAAGCTTATACGAAACAAATGATGTAACATTTTCATATTCTTTAAACTCAGAGAAAGGAATACGCTAGAAGTTAGTCAAACGGATCTGCAGAAGTTGTTTCATGACCACAAAAATCTTAGAATATTGGAACTCGGGAAAAATTCTGACGCTTCTCCTGTAGTTCCAAAAATGAACGGTGTAAACATGTGAATATTGAGGTTTTTGAGGTGACGGACAACTACTTTGTGTTTCTCCGCAGATTACACAAATATGGTCGGGAAAGTGGACCTGGAAACAAGAGCTATCCACAATGACCCAACAGTTCACGTTCTTCATTTTATGTGTGGTATTTTTAGTGCCATGTCCAGGATCGCCAGTCAACAAAACACAGGGGGTTGGAATGGATAGCCAAGATGATGCCCCGAATCAGAGTACAAGCGTTTCCAAGACCTTTTCATCAGAACTCAAGGCTACAAGCAAACCCTATAACAATAGAACACTAGAGGACTTTTCAAATGAAACTGTGGTGGATTTGCATGTGGAAAATGAAACACAGAAAGATATGAAGAAAATTGATCTTTTGCTCAGGAGTTTCCAAACTGATGAAATTAGTCATTCTAAAGAAAGTAAGTTTTTGAAGTTTATATATCGTTTTATCAGCTTGTCTCTTACTTCACAGTTATGGAGCGGAAACGGCACGTAACATTGGATGCAGTGTAAGTATGGTCTCCATTTACTGGTTAAAAGTGTTGAAAATCGCATAGACAGCCAAAAAAAAAAAAAATACAAATTAGGCTAAACCTGATATATATAGCTGCTGTTTGATATATATATATCTGCTGGTTGTATGTAAGCTTAGTTTTATTAATTTATCTGTCTTCCTTGACTCACCTTTTTATGGCAATCTGATGAAAAATCAAATGTAGAGATGGCGGCGTTTCCACCTTTACGTGTTATTTGCTGTTCTCGTTAGCTGATAGTCGCTTCACACCAGTGATCAGCCAAGGAAAACAGAAAAGAAGACGCTATGCAATAAAGCTGGAAACGTCACCATCTCGACATCTGATTTTAATCAGATACCTTGTTAGGGGGGATGTCAACCGCTCCTTTGTTTAAAATTCAAACTAATGTCATGAATGGTAAGCAGGTAAGCTGAATCCGAAACAGACCAAACGAATATATTACGAAAATAGATATAAAATATTCTTCGAGTCCGGAAGACAAATACTTAGCTAGACATTTGCCTTTTTGTTTGCTCGTTTTGGGATCAAACAGATTTTGTCCTACAATGTAATGTGCAATGGTTCCTTTTTCTCTTTCCCATTGCAGTTCCCTCGGACTACACAAAAGAAAGTTCAGGTTCAATCAAGCAAGGTTACTGGCTTTCATTTGACTTTCCCTGGCACATATTTTCGGTGTTCATCGATAGAAAAGAAAGCAACACATTTCTACATCGCAGTAAACGGTAAAATCTTTGTCACGGCCGTAGATATGTAGACTATCTATCTAGTCTATCTATCTATCTATCTATCTATCTATCTATCTATCTATCTATCTATCTATCTATCTATCTATCTATCTATCTATCTATCTATCTATCTATCTATCTATCTATCTATCTATCTATCTATCTATCTATTTATCTCTCTCTCTCTATCTATCTATCTCTCTCTCTCTCTCTCTCTCTCTCTCTATCTATCTATCTATCTATCTATCTATCTATCTATCTATCTATCTATCAGTCATTTAGGGAGACAGGTATACCTGTCCCTGTCTATCTGTCTGTCTGTCTGTGCGTGTCAATGGCAGATTTATGTCAACTCTGATGCATTCTGATTTAGCCCGTTCTCGGCAGTTCCTATCTGATTAACATCAGATGTAGCGATTTTGATGTTTTCACCTTTGCTTGTTCTTTGCTGTATTCGTTTGTAATACACTCGCTAAATACTAACGAGAACAGGGGCGCGTTCGATTCGCACGATCGTGATTATGATATATCTGACATTTTTGAAATAGAGGCTGTAAAAAAAACTGGCTATGACGATCATGTTTTCGGTTGACATGGCTGTCCTCAGTATTGACAAATGGTCAGTTTTACAGATTTCTTCAATTTCGCACATATCCTATACAGTATGGAATTAATGTGATGTCGTTACGTTTTTCCCACAAGAGTGACGATTTTCAGATTTTCAGTTTGTTATGTTTTGAATTCTTGATTGCTAAAGCAATATCCCACTGTACATCTTTTCTGGTAACTGGCTGTTTGTCTCAATATCTCCGCAATTCTAGTTCAGCTGTTCGACTTGAGAAGTTCATTATAACAGCAAAATACATTATACATAAAACCGTGCTCGGAATAACTTAAAGTAGTAAGTATAACTACTTAGCATGTCCAGACACGGTCACAAGTTAAGTCATGGTTTTTAATTATCCGCAACAATTTTCGTGAATCTTGGAAGAATCCCCATTTATTGCTTGTTGTCCAAAACTATATGTATATTATCTTATCGTCTCCCACTAACGACCGTAACCAACACTGATCTGTCAGTGTTTTTGTGAGACGTTTATGTCGGAGAGAGAGAGAGAGAGAGAGAGAGAGAGAGAGAGAGAGAGAGAGAGAGAGACTGTAGCGGATTCTGAATGCTGTTCTGAACTTTGTTTTAGGAGGGCTGAGTTGACCTCAGGTGAGGGACCACCACCATCAGACGCCAAGAGACTGGAACAAATTGTCAGTGGAGAATACAAAGATTTTAAATTTGGATTCCCTCCCAGATACCTTTGGTGGCCAGAGGTAAGACTCAAAATTAATATGCGATTTAAGGGAGAAAGATAAGTCACGTAAGTACCACGTATTGATTTGGAATCTCCCGATTGCAAATTTTTATTTACTTTTTCTTGTTTCTATTTTGTTACTCTGTTTTGTTTTGTTTTGCTCTTGCAAGTCAACTTATCATGCCTTTTCTGTCATCAATAATTCGGCATGAGTAGTTGATCATTGGCGTAATATCCTACGTGTCTTATATCTTATTTGGTCGTGGAAAGAGGGAGGTTAATATTTGTTTTCTATTTCTCCATAATTGTTTTTCTTAACTTCTCGGGATAAAATTTGTATCGCCATGTATCTTTTCAGACTCCAGAGGGCACACCATTTTGGAAGAACTGTGTGTACAGATCGAAGGTTGGAACTCGGACTGAAGAATGGTTTCAAAAACGAGACGGCAACAGAAAAGTTTGCACATGGGAGGAAGTGTATGAATACCATGTGAAGTTTCACGACCGAGGCTGGTCATTTGAACTGGCGGTTAGTCTCCTCTGAGTTAAACACACTTTCGGTTTCATAACTTGCGATTGACTAAAATATTGCACAGTATCTAGAATTTCCCATCATGCATCAGCTGCCAAACACAATCATCTATACAATATTGAAACTATCAAGAGCAGCATACCATTCCGCAAATGCTGTTAGACTGGAAGATCCGTCGCTCGAGGGCGCTCTCTACACACCCCCTCAAGCGCCGGATCTTTCAGTTTAGAATACTGTGTGATTCTTGGGACTTAAGTTTAGATTTTGAATGTAATTTGTGCAAAGAAAGTAACCCTATATATAACATACAGTGGGCTAAATATCACGGTAGCTCAACAGCAATACATAAGTACTCCGTTACCGCAAAACTAAGGCGCAAGTAAAATGGCTTCACCTTGATAGTGTACAGAAAGCAAGAAACTGATAGACAAATCGAATTATACTCTAATTAGGGTAGGACTGGTTGTATCTGTTACTGTTACGTGGTGTATTAATCATCATCATCATCTTCTTCTTCTTCTTCTTTTTCTTGTCTTTCACCTTCCTGCTTCGACTTACTCTCACAGAGTGTTCTACTGTCTTACATAAAATGTCTACGAGGGAATGCCGATCAGGTAGTGCAGTACTGTCCAGGTGAGGATATCAATGTTGGAAAAAGAGACAAACGATAAGCTAAAAAAGAATAAGTAAGGAAGCACGACAATGACTCATGAAAGTTATGATGATGATGATGATGGTGAATGTGGTAGCATTAGCAGAGAAAATGATGGTGAATGGGTTTGTTGAGACGAAGTTAATGGTAATTCCGTCATGAGCGTATTGTTTTGACATTTCAGATCCCTGTAAACACAAACCCTGTACCGGTCCCCATATGAAAGGCTGTGAAAATGTCGGATCACGTGATGCAATTCGTTACAACTGTATCTGTGACGATGGCTATTTCTTCAACACAGAAACCAAAGTGTGTGAAGGTAAGAATAACTTGAATTTGAAAACATCAGCAATGTCTAACACCAGTTATTCTGGTTTTGACATACCAACAGATAAAGTGATCTAAGTTATACAGGTTCCTTGTACACGATTTCTATTAGACAAACCGGTTAAAGGTATACTGTCACCTGTTCAAATTTTGCCACAGTTACCATGGAAAGAGAAAATCTAACCAATCATAGATCTTAAGCGGGTGGCCGCTTTTTAAAAACAGCGCCCTCACATGGATATTTTTGAATACCAAGGAATATAAATGCCGCTTTGACCATATATGGGCATATTTATATTAAAGGTGACTGTATACCTTTAAGGTAGAATGCGCCTCGGGGACAGATATTCGGAATCTAAATTTTTGTTTTGAATACATTTTTGGTCTGCACCATGTGAAGGCTCATTTTGAAGCCCGTGGAGAAATAAAGTTTCCACTGCCGGATTTATGTTGTTGAAAATCAATAATTGTATTTCCCCCATAAATGGCGGCCATATTGATTTTCGAGCGTCGGAAAATATTGGGTAATTTGTTTCTCTAGTAGGAAGTTTTGCACGGTAGCCCATTCTTGCAGTTTCTTTACAGAAGATTTGAGTAAAAGTTGAAGTCGATGTGCATTACCTTCAATCAGTCCAACTTATATAGCGATGTATTCTCTCGCACAGGGGAAAATTTTGTCCGTGAATTCATGTATATATTAATTATACTCTTTCACAGATTGGACTTCCCAAACATTAGTAGCACTTCAGTTTAAGAAACTGAGCGAATATGACATTCAACAACTAAAGTACATTTTTCTGACCCTTTTTCTGAGCAATTCCCCCACCGTAATACTCACTTACGGAAACCGTCGTTTATTATCTCGCTCAAGAAAGTACTCACAACTCGAAGAAACCCAAATTCCTCATTGTACTCATCATTCCATGCGATCTTGATTTCATCTTCTTTTTAGATATTAAAGTGTGCGGGACACCGGAAGAGAAGTGCATGCCGGGACACACTAGTTATTGCGAGGTAAGGTTAGATATGGCGGCGTGGCTTGACAGAGAATAAAATACCTCTAACGCTGCATTTATCTCTACAGAGGACTTTATAATACTCTGTTTTGCACCTATTTCCGATTATACATGAGTTCCTGTACAAGACCTTTCTTCATCAAATCTTAAAATTTTCTTCGATTCGCTTTTAATCACTCTAGATACAGCGCAGAGTTTTCAACGTTGTCGCAGACGACGACAGACGGGCTATCAGGTGGTCGACGTCGTTTAGTCAAGCAAAACTTAAAGTGATAGATTTTCTTCCCTACGATCTCAATTTTTGACGTTGAAAATACAAATATTGGCAGTAATTACTCGAAAATCTCCAACACAGTCCTTACCGATGCCAAAAAACAGATGTTTTATCAAATTTCCTCGTTTTTAGGACAAAGTTGGTCTTGACCATGACTGTATCTGTGAGACTGCGTGGATGGGAGATAGATGTGAGGTCCCCTACGATGCCTGCATTGATTTTTCCAACCCTTGCGGGGTAAATGGTCGATGTATTCCTCATGAAGGTCAAAGGTCATGGAGCTGCCAATGTGAAGCCATGTGGGGAGGTAGAATATGGTTCCTTCATACATTCGTTTTATTCTACTTTTGATTGCAAATCACGTAAATGTTTCGCCATTGGTTAGTCCTGTGTAATTTCACTTCGCAATTGAAGATTAAATTTTCTTGGTGAACTTGTAAATGACCTGCCTAAAATTGTAATAGTCGTTGTTTTTGCTAAATTGTTTGATCCTATGGTTTTCGTTCACGTTCATGTTCAAAAAATAGACGATCCGGAACAGCCTGGAAGAGACTGCAATCGGAAAAACAACATGTGTGAAGATCTTATTTGTTTTAACGGAGCCACGTGTGTTTCATCGAGATCTGGCAAACGAGCAACTTGCTTCTGCGCACCTGACTGGGAAGGCGATGACTGTAGAGATGGTAATTATGGGATAGCGAAATATTCATATGCTGGTCAGGGGAAGGGAGATAATCTTGCACATTGATGTATCCACAGGCATTCGACTCAATGCAAGCAAACCGTTACTGATGCAACCAATACTGCATGGTTGCATCAGTGACGGCTTGCTTGCATCGAGTCGACGAATACCTGTGGATGTATCTATGTGAACTTTCTCACAGCCACTCACTGGCTTAGCAGTGTGATCCTTTCCTGACCCAGTAAGGCAAACCGAGCTGGTGCAGCCAGCCTCTACTCAGACCATAAGTGGGTAACAGATTACAGACTGAGTAGCGAACCAGGGGGCTGTGAAAGGGTAGAATATTTTCATCATTGCATATTCATTTCCGTAATGTAGGTGCATAAATACGAAGAATCAACTTGTACGTTAAATATACTTAGCCCTCTATACCTCCATCCACCCATTCACGTATATTCGAACGAGGCTTGCTTACAAAGTGATTAATCATGCATTGTGGACCATAAAATCTAATCTGACACGCAGATAAGAGTAAGAATTCAACTGCAGCAAAAGTTAGTGCTCCATTGCTCGGTGAAATTGTGCCAATACGATATATAAACGGTGAGTTTGCGATATATCTAATAGTGACCTCGAATAATTTTGTTACGACGTTGCTTCACTGATCTTGAAATTCGATCTTGGCACGTCAGTGTCATCAACTTTCGCATAACATCATACAAAATGGTATGCCATGTCTAAAAGCAGCATGCACTGTCAGCAGATTACATCTACCACGGGAGAACACGACCATGTTGATTACTTGTGCAAAGGAAAGGTTGTTGAGTGATAACTTATCGATCAAACCTGCAGAGAAACCTCTGTGGACGATGTGGTTTCCATGGACACAGTGTTCTGTCAGTTGTGGAAGGGGTGGCAGGAGAACGCGACGTCGCTTTTGTGATCACAAGAAAGCAGACTTCTGTGGTAGAGGGACGGACTTGGAGGAAGAAATCTGCATCATGCCATTGTGTTTGATAGATGGTAAGCTATAATTTTGAGAGAGAGAGAGAGAGAGAGAGAGAGAGAGAGAGAGAGAGAGAGAGAGAGGGGAGAGAGAGAGAGGAAAGAGGGGAGGTAGAGAGTAAAGGGGAGGGAGAAAGCAGGGAGGGAAAGAGAGCAAACGAAAAAACAAAAGGACTGAGACAAACAGGGTCAAGTGGACGCACATAGCAAAGGTTTATGTTTAGGTAGTCTGCATCCATGATTTATCGTCAGTACCTTGTGTGACAAAAGGAATTTCTAGTTTTGCCTTTTCAATCGTTCCTTTGGTTCTGTTCTTCCTTTGACAGGTGAGTGGGGTCCATGGCAGAAGATGTCTGAATGTAGTCACAACTGTGGTGGCGGGAAAATACTGATGACGCGCAACTGTTTCTATGACACCGACGATCCGGACGCCTACGGTAAACCTTGTCCCGGGCAGCCAATACAGTATGAAAACTGCAACACTGCGACGTGTCCTGACTCTCGTAAGTCGTATCAAGTTTCTTCAAACCATTTCAATGTGACTCCCCGATTCTAAATACGACTAAGTTAGAAAATGTAAAAACATTAAGGGTTTAGGCCCGTAAACGTGTGTGATTGACAGCAATCGAACTTTTATCTTTCTATCCGATAACGACCGGTAAACACTATAATTACATGTATTGTCAGATGAAGTCTCTCTACATCTTTTAATTATGCTGTTTCTGTCTGTCGATCTGCCTTTCCAGTTTACATATCTTTACATTACATTACCTAATAACTTTTTAACGTCACAATTACATCGTTAAATTCAAAAGGTCACATGACCATTTTGAAAAGGAAAATGCCTTCTCTGTTTGTTTATCGTAAATTCATTCGTTCGTTTGTTTGTTTGTTTGTTTGTTTATTTGTTTGTCTGTATGTATGATAGTATGCTTCCTTTTATTTTATAAACCAGAAATTCAGCAGCTGCTCGTTGACGTCCAAAGTCTCGCGAGAAGTATTATCGCTCAGGGTGAAGTCACGGGAGGTAAACATTCGTACTTTTTCCACAAAAATCTCTCACATTAAAAATGTCGTTTCCTCTTCGAAGTAATTGAAACGTTTTCCTTACGAGTAAAACAGTTAGCATGTTGCATCATGTCAGCTACATTGCTATCTAGAATGCGTGCTGCATTGATGTCGTTAATTAAAAACATCATGGATCAAAGCAATTTCTACGCCCGAACTGTGCGAATAATAACAATATTCCAATATTCTGAAGAGGTTTCAAGCCAACAAAAGCAATGATGTAGCCAACAAAAGCAATGATGTAAACCAATTTGATTAAAATCAAATGTAGAGATGGCGATGTTTCCGGCTTTGCTTGTTCTCTGCTCGTTAGCCAGGCTACCACCATTGGCTAATGATAACAACAAGGAAGCAAATCTCTACATCCGATTTTATCCAGATTGGGAGTAAACCCGACAGACAAACGGTTAAAACTATTGGAAATTAAAATCTTAATATTTCAACAACACTTATCGTCAGATTGGGGAGTGTGGACTTCATGGACTGAGTGCTCATCTACGTGTGGTGAAGGGTACAAGCAACGAAACAGAGACTGTCTGCAAGAAGGAGGGGACTGTGGGGGCGCTAAAGAGGATTACGCAGACTGTTATGAATCGGGATGCGAAGAAGCAAATGGTATGAAGCTATTGTTAGCCAGGCTATGTGGACATTTTACGCTGACAAAACTCGTTCTCTTCTGATCCAGTAACTTGCATTTTTGTCCATGTTCGACTGCATCTATAATTATTTGACTCAAAAACAAAGAGACGTGTTTGATTGGTGACTTGAAAAAAAAATGGCGCGAAGACATTTTAAATGACTGAAGCGCGCAAACATACCGAAAAGCACAATAATGATTGTTATTTAGGGTGTGTTCAAAAATTCCGACCAGTGTGCTCGAGCGACATGTCATGTGAGTGTACAAGAAAAAGGCTATGTCACCTAGCAAGACAAGGTCAGGTCTGTAATTCCACTGTGCAATACTCCTCATGTGTCTATATGTTGTCGACGTATTTGGCATCTACAATTTGGTGAAAAAAAACTTTCTAACGTAATGCTCCTAGTATAGTCCATCACAAATTCGAATTCCAAACACTACATATTATTACATGACAATAAAGGCAAACTGCGTCATCGACATTTCTTAGGGTTATTTCCCTTCACAAATTAAGGAAAAGTAGCAAAAGATATTGATAAAACAAGCGATGCTTTGACTTGCAAGAGAATTCCACCTCATATTACATTGTTTTCACCAATCTTTAATGTTCATTGTGAACACTAGGTATGTTACCCTGGAATACATGGTCAGTATGGAGTTCGTGTGGCTCTGGTACGCCCACATGTACAAGAACAAGACATTGTCCGTATGGTGATAGTGACCCAGGTAAATTGTATGTGAGCTACCCTCACACCGTGACCCTGTGTCTCCTCACATAAACAAAATAAACCTCAGTCAACTATAGATGAAAGACACTTCTCCGAGTTCCATGAGCGGCATAACATTATGCATTTCGCGAATAAAGGCTGGGACGGCTGGCATGGCAGATCGGATACGGATGCTCACGTGATGGGAGGAAGAAGTCTCGACCTTTCAACTCACTTATTTGCTATCAATGTTTTACACATTTAATGGCCGATTGCCTATATGAGGGCGGATTGTATATCAAGTTGTTGTTATCGCACAGTGTCATTTATCTGAAAGAAATTTGCAAAAACCCAATTATTCAGCCGCTATTCCCAGGGTTTGCAGCTGATTTAATGATTTACACAGTGAAAGCTTGCAGTCCAGACCCTTAATCTTTCTGCGGATTCAGAATACGTGCAAACTTTAATAAATATGTAGCCAGCATTAGACAGCAGAAGTGAGACTGTGTATGTGCTTTTCATTTGTCTTTCAACTTCCAGACGCATGCCCGGGGGAGTCGATACAGCAAGCACAGTGCGCACCAAGTCAGGGTTGTACGGGTGAAGACCCGTCAACTATCTTAGATGCTTCAAATGTGATGGGCCCAGATGTGGCAAACACATACCAATCACAGAACGTGAAAGGCGATTACTACGGTGAGTTACCATAAACTTATGTGCTGCTCGTGTATTTCAGAAATATAACAAAAAAGTCGTTTACATAAACTTTGATTGATTTCGACACGCGCAGAGATCAAAACTACGATCTCAATGACTTGTGTTGCTAATCGGAACAGGGAACTAGCTGTAACCTAGGCACATGTGTCTTCTTAGAACTGTTTTATCATTGTCCAAAGGCTATTTACAGACCGTAGCCAAATAAAGTTTTGCAGTGAAAAATTCCATCACCATTGACTTGTACTGACTTTCAATGTCTCCTTGGTGTCTTCTTTGAAACTTGTCATCTTGTAACAGACCAAAAGACGTACAATAATGCAATGAGACGTCGTCGAACTGGTACCAAGAAGTCCCAGAGTTCAGGCGGTGGTGTCGGCGGAGGTGTGGGCGCCACCATTGCGATAGTCATTATCATTGCCGTCTGTTTTTTCAAAAGGTGTGGAATTCTTCTTTTTCTGTTGTCGCCCTTTCTGAGCTATCGCTCATCAAGTATTTAAATGAAGTGAAGATTTGTTTTCATATCAACAAAAAAGTGTCAACCCAAAAAGTAATAGCTTCGTCTATGTCAAAGTATCAGTTCACGTACAAACATTCACGAACCTGGTAAGCAAAGCATTTTAAGAAATGATGATGTACAAATAAACCTTTTTCATGTTATCAGATCAATAATCGAAATTCTTGCGTTTTGAATTCCTTAAACATGGAAGACGTTACTTTTTGAAGGCATTGAATAAATATGTAGTTTCGCCATTTAAAATAAATAGCCCAAGGTGCACTACATGATATGGTGTTATACAATGACAGACGTCTTACTTTGTTTTTTGTTGTTTTTTTTTTATTTTGCGCTCAGGAAATACTTTCGTGCAAAGCTCTGTGGAGGATCGGATTCTGATTCGGATGCAGAATATCGGCCGAAGAGACGAAGAAAGAGTTTTGATTACGATTATGATTAAGTGAGGTTGTCGCGGAGTTCCACAGGGTGTGAAATTATACAGAAAATAATGTCGCAATTCACGTCATGTCACACAAGCATTGAGGTGTCTGTTACTTTTTTACACTGAACAAACGTTTTTACAGCTAAAAGTGATTGCATTTAGATTGATTTTTAGCGATATCTGTACATGTTATAATTATACATAAAACGAATTAAACAATAATAAATAAAATTATGCAAACTATTTTGACATTTTATTGTCGCACGTAAGTAACTACATCTTGTGTTCTATTGTTAGAGCATTGCAAGTATGCCACCTTCACTTCGGATTGTGAACGCAGCATAAATGTGAGCTGTGTGTTCTCGACAAGTGACGATTGAATTCAAATATGCAAACAGAATTTCAGTGTGTGAAAATGACAAGCTACGTCATGAGATTTTTGACTGCGTTGACACAGTGTACGTTCGCGTCTCCTGATATCTAGAAGAGGATATGCCGAGCAAGTGCATGGCGGGTACATATTAAATGTTGAAACACTGTTATGGACTTCAAATATTAGTCGGGGGAAAGTTGCTCACTCTTTGACGTAATCATGTAACAAAACCACCATATGTCAAATTTTATTAACTGTACACTCCTATATTGACACTGTATTGATTGCTTTGATTGATTGAGTGCTGCAACTATTAGCATTGGTCGGTTGTACAGTAATTTCCATTAACAATTAGTTCAATTTAATTTTAATCTCGATAGATTGTTTTCGATTGCTCATATTTCTCTCACTGTCTTACCACAGACCGGGTACCGCCTATTACAAGACCGGTAACTCTGACTTTTGATTATTTTTTACTCACACGATTGGAAGTAATCTGGGATAATTGGATCTTCATATTTTTCAAATTTCTCAAAAGTGTTGGGTGCCATATAGCTGAATGTTGCAATATTACAAATTACTCATACAACAACTGTGTAACTTAAAAAGAAAAGCAGATGAGCTTACATTTGTAGGTTAAAACGACCTTACTTCACTATCCAATTATCCCAAATTAGTTCCAATCGTGTTTACTGTTTTGTTTTTAATGTCAACCATATTTCTTTTTTCTATTCCCAAAGCATGTAGAGATATATATACGCCGTATATAGCTTATCAACTCAGCCTGCACATTTACAGACTGCATTATTATTGTTGACAAGTGAACTCTGGGCTGGACTAGAATTCAAATATAAACAATAACAGACGATGAGTGCATTTTACATAAGAAGCTAAATTGTGGATTTTTCAACGTGCTTTTAGGATTTCTACAAGAACTTGCAAATGACATACAAAATAAAATATAATGAAAAAAATCTTCAAAAATTAGAGTGACAGGCCCTTTACGGATGTCGGTGCCATGTCAATGTCAAAATTTATACATGCAAATCATAATAACGTTTCCAGTCGACACATGGAGCTTCCCAAAATAATATCAACGTAATGCGCTGACATATAATGAAGACATATAGACAGACAAACAGACAGACAGAGACAGGAAAGAGACGGAGACAAGTTTAGGGGAGGTTAGAAATTGTCAACCGCGTTCAGGAATTTTTTTGTTGGGAGAAAAATGAGATAGATGATTACAGTACTGCAATTATTACTCTTGCTAACGTTGATGTAAAATTTATAATTATTTTGATAATTGAAGGAAACGTCTGATATTAATATCGATGCAAATTGCAATTATCTTTCGGCACTCAACAAATAAATCAAGTTTAGCCGAGCGTTGACACTACAACAGGAAATTGTCGGAAGTATATTTAATACATATTGTATTTCCGAGAATTAGATTGTAACAAAATCTATACTTCGAAACATTGGCATTTAATATCACAACTTGTTGTTCACTGGAACAAAGATAGCAAATTCCTTGGCTTTACTGTTGTGTTTACGCGTATTTCACCGTTGTTGAACGAAGAGGTGCAGATATTATGGCTCTCCGAATGTTAACATTGACAACTTTAGGTCTACTTTGCTGTCTTATTCAATTGAGTGATGCGTTTTCTTGGCAGTCCTGTGGAGGTAAGTCTTCAGCGTGACAAAACAAATTATTCTCAATTTTGGAAAGGACAGACTGAACCACACTTGAAACTGGTAAAAAATTCCACCCGTTTAACTCATTTGTTAGATAACTTTCAAACCAACAGTTTCAATGGGTGAGTATGCGACTTCGGGAATAATATTCGAGTCTAGCCATAAGTGTACCAAGTTGAGACAATTTTGATCTGAATCAATTTATTCAGCATCGATGCATCATTCTTTAAACGCGAGTGAAACTTCTAATATGGAAGGCAAACATAAGTAGTTTTTTTATTTTGCGTCCGCCGCGCGCGTAAGTTTTTGTAGGTTGGGGACGGCAACCTTACATTTTTTTCCGTTGAAGTTACATTCATATGTTTTACTTATCATTTGTCATGATCATAAATGCAATGATAACTCAACAGAGAGTTTGTTGAAATCATTTTCCTTTAATTTATTCAAACAAATTTAGAGCAAGCCTTGTACAATTTGGACGTTTACGAAAAAGATTTAGCAATATGACATCCTCGTTCTTCTTTGAAATGTCTAGTAATATACAGAATTATATTACCATGCCCTGTCCGTCGCATTTTAATTGGTCGAATGAACCATGCGACTGACCACAAATACACAGTGATGGTTTGTTTACATGCCCGTGAATATGAATAATTTTAAAACGTAGCTTGTAGGCTAATTGTACAAAGATTATAATCAATCACAAAACAAAATGAAGCACTTGTGGGTCAATTTAGATAGTTTTTTCAAAAAATCTCCGGATTTACAAAATTTGTACAGAAACGGTGCGTGACAGTGCGTTGCGTATAGCACTAGTTCTGGGCCCCGTTGTCTTTCAAGTTCGCATGGGAAATTTTCGCAAGTTTCGACGGTTTTCTTGGGTTCTTTGATAACACAATGGAAATACGCACTCGCCGTGCCCTGAACATCAACGTGTATTTATGGGCGCTGGCGAGAGGAAAGCCAAAATAAAGCCAAGCCCTCGCTAATTTTGGCTTTCCTCGGGCGCCCGGGCCCGTTAGTTTTCAGGGCGTCGTCCATTATTTCTACAATATTGGCTTGTCAAACAAGACATTGCTTTCACAAGACGATGATAATCCTAAGGTAGAATGCCCCTCGGGGAGAGACATTCAGACTCTCAAATGTTTACAATTCTTTTCTGGTCTTCTACTTTATGGTAATCATTTTGAAGCCCTTAGAGCAAGCTGTTCGTATTCTTAGCTTTTCGAAATTCGGATTCGAAAATTTAACTTTTCCCTATAGCTTTAACATGGGAACGGCGGCCATTTTGGATATTTCAAATATCGTTAAATGTTAATGCGAAGTAATTTGTATCTCTGGTACCAAATTTGCACTGTGACTCCTGATTTGTATTCTTGATAGGAGTAAAGAATATTTGAAAGTTTCATTGTCGAAAGTCTGAGCAAAAGTTTACGTGTAAGTCTTTCACTTTCGAGGCGCATACTACCTTAACAAAACACATATGTCCTTCACCGCACAGGTGACTTCCTGAAAATCAAAGAACTGTCCATATCACCTGAGCCCGTAACTGCCCCAGGAAGAGTCGATGTCGTTTATGACATGGAGTTTGGCAAGTTTGAAAGCGGAATGAAGATTTCATTGGATCTGAAACGATTGATCAAAATTCGATGGATCGGAACTATGAGAATACCAGTGCCGTGTGTGTCTGGCTACGGGTCGTGGTGAGTCATGCCAAACCTAAGACCTATAACAATCACTTTCCATCTCCTCTCTTTTCTCTTTCGACCACAACTCCCTTTTTATAGGACGACGAAATACCTGCGTAATTTGTTGAAAGTGTTCAGGTAATACTTACCATACTTAAAATGAGCATGAAATCAAATTATTGAACTCACTGAAAGACGCAGGTCACAACATTTTTAAGCTAGGCAAAAACGATTCCGCGACTGTTACAGTAGCTGCGAAGTGTAAAAGTAGTGTTATCCTCGTAAAGACAAATTAAAAACGATCACATTTTTAGGGAGGGCGTCGAAACTACAGTCAAAGGTCACATTGGGAACCATACCACCAATGTAACCACTGAATTAAAGGCACGTTGGCGATTGATGCATGCTAAAACATGTTTGTCAACATACGTTGTAAAAATTAAATGTTGCAGCTATGTTGACGTGACACATCTAGATATCGTGCGTGAAATATATTGTTTGTAAACAAAAAAGTTGCACAGGCGCATTGCCGACGACCCCTCAAAACGGTGCACTTTTTAGCTTGCACGTGCTCACATATTTACTCGTCTCCTTCTAAACTGCCCAATTCTATTTCTTATAGCACATATGACCTGTGTGACATCGTGGAGTTCATAGCATCCACCGAGTGTTCACCGGAGCCAGGTAGCGCTTGTCAGTGCCCACCATCGTTTTCTGGAGATTTCCAAGGCGACATGTCCATGAATCTCGGCGAACCTGCGTTTGGACTTTCCCTCATTGCAGATGTAAGTTAGACTATAATTAAAAAGCGGTGTGAATTAGCCATATTAAAACAAATTAAGGAAAGAAAAAATAACTGAAGAGGCCAATAAGTGGAGCTTGCCAGACTGAATTTTATGCCTTCCAAATGTACAGACGTACATGTATTCAACGCAATTTTATCGATATAAATTTCAACTATGATTCATCTTACATTACAGTTATTATTTAAATTTACCTTCTGACTTGTTCTCTATCGTTAGGAACATTATGTCATTGCACATATTGGTGCTATACACAAGACTTCTGAACGTCGGACGAATTATACATACGATGCGAAATGCAGCGAGTACCTCCCAAATTGAGCAGACAGATAGCTTGGTTTACTAGTTCGAGTCGGGCGGGTGGGAATTGGGGTGAGGGATTCATCATAATTCGACACAAGGTGAACTTGGGAGCTACACAAACAGGAAACTTGAAACCATGCTGCATATTGCTATACACGGTGTGCACTACAGACAGATGTACCACACAGCACACCGAGATACGCACCAGCTTATTACAAATGTGAATGTACTAGAACATTTGAAATATATCATATACTGCTTTATTTCACAGCGCCCTCTTTTAGTGCTTTTCCGTTCCAACTATCCTTTGTATTCACTATTCTTTTGCAGGGAAATTACGAAGCTGTCATCAAGGCGTTGTGGTCTGATGGTAGTGTGGCGGCCTGTATGAAGGCAAATATCAGATTGGAATTATGAAAAGAACACGCAGAAAAAAGCTTGAGCATCTTTCGATACAAATTTGAAATAGAAATTGTGTTCACTGTGTGATTCTTGGGGTATATTAATAAAGACCACACTGTGACGTAGTCACATCATGTACCAGACATCGTCTTAAGATTCCGAGTCGTTCTTACCAGGGAGATCAAATCGACATTTCAAATACTTAATGACATGTATAAGTTTGATTCTGAATCAAGTGTGGCGCTATCAGCCTCGATGTGAAGCCAGGCTGACTTAAAATAGTCAACGCGCTAAAGGGTCTATAAAATTACTTCGTTTTACAGTGTACGTCAATATAAAGTGATTGGGAAAATGAGTAGTAATTTACCATAATTGCTTGTACTCTGTGTAAAGTCATCATAATATTCAGGAAATAGGCAAGTTTGCTAACGTATAAGCTTACTTAATTTTTTAATAGGAATCGTAGTTTCCTCTTAAAATTCTTTACGATGTTTAATGGCCATTGTAATTCTAATTATAAACATGTTTCCCCGTCTATAATTAAGGTAATTCACATTATATGAAGATTTTAGATCGTTAGTCATGCGCATGCGCATAGAACGCCATTGACGTTCGTTCAGTCACTCTCTTGCGTTGCAACATAGCAAATGAATCGGTTTATGACTGCACATTTGTCATGGAACTATATGAACGACGCGTTTTACAGTAAAATGAATCATCTTACTGGAATCTTAACAAATATGCAGGCTGCTTACAATTATTTTTACAGAAATACACCCGTTGGCATATTATATATAACAACCTACTACTTGAGAGGTCCCGCCGGCCCATATCCACCGTGACGGTACATGGTTTTCTGAACAAGCTTCTCTTCCGCACAAAAACTGAACCTGGCCTGAAACCCTGTGCGAAAAATTCTATACGCTGAGAAAAGCAAGCGATTGCATCAACAACGGATGTTTTTCATGGTAACCAGGCAGTATCATGCAATTTTATAGGAAAGCAAATCGACCGTGACGACATCTGTCGCCTTCCCAACAATGACCTTGTTTTTGGCAAACATCGAGACTTGTAAAATTGTCGTATGTGTTATATACTAATATGTATACCATTTCCTTGTTGATTTAATTAACGAGACATTTTCTCTAACTTTATGATGATTTATACCATTATTAGAGGTTCCTCTCCAAGGACCAGTGTTTTTACATTGAGGAAGTATGAAAGTGTAAGACTGAATATTGCGCTCAAACTTTTCTCAAAGAAAATTTCAATCGTTCTCTTACCGAATCAAAAATAAAAATCAAGAGTCAAAATTTGGTTGTACAGAAACAAACTACCTAGCATTTCCCGATATTTGAAATACAAAACGGACGCCACCCCTGTGTTAACTCCGTAGGCGAAAAAATAAAATTTTCGATCTAAGTTGAAAAACTTAGATGGTGGATTTTGGCCAGGTAAGCCGCCACAACTGATAGCACAGAAAAGCATTGAAAAAAACTGAAGTCCCGAATATGCATCCCTCAAGGCGCATTCTACCTTAAGTCTGATTCGTAAAAGTATCAAAATAACACGATTGGAACTAATTTGGGATAATTGGATTTTCATATTTTTCAAATTTCTCAAAAGTGTTAGGTGCCGTATAGCTGAATGTTGCAATATTGAAAATTACTCACAAAAACAAGTGTGTAACGTAAAAAGAAAAGCAGATGAGATTACATTTGTAGCTTAAATCAGGATTAGTTCACCATCCAATTATCCCAAATTAGTTCCAATCGTGTTAAATGTACTAATCTGAACACCAGCATCCACAGAGTCACCTTCATTCCAAGTTGTGTACGGTATACATGGTGCTTGTGGATTACCCTCTCCAGTATCCAGGTTTTGCATGTGTAAAACACATACACGTTTCATGTGGCATATGCATGGAACTATTAAATGTGTGTACGATATCTCGAGCTCGGTTTCTGGAAAGCTCGTTAAACTACCCTACTCCTTGGACATGAAAAGTCTACCAATATCAACACTTTCAAAAGACGTTAGCTCATATCTTACGAGGCGCCAAATGTAAAAAAATAGTGTCAATGACACTGTAGCTCCCATCCTGGACTATTTAGTGTTTGTTCTCTGGTAAGATATTTGAACATGTGTGAAAGGGATAAAGTACATGAAGTGAAAATACTTAAATGTAATGTACTGGAGACAGTGAAATATGTTTAATGTAATTATTCAGAATATAAAATGGAAAAAATACAGAATTAGATATATCGAATACTGTGATACAACAATTAACTCAACAAGTCATTTACAATGACATAGTCCCCACTTGTAATAGGAGTATTAGTCTTGATGGGACAGGAAAATGTGGTCATTAAGAAGTATCATTGGAGTGTATATGTTGAGATCTATGGGCACATAGGTCTATGTTGTTGTTCCCAATTTGAAACACATGAGGCATGTCTAAGTTATGGTTCTAAATCGGGAAAAAACATCAGACCTCTAGCAGTATTGGCCAGCCAAGAAATACATATGCGCATTACAAATGACGTACAAGATGTGACATCTTAAGGTCTAATATCCTATCAAAATTGGAGGGTATAGAACTTGTGGTTACTGAGATATGCATATATATGTATAATCAAGGTCAAAGGTCATCGAGGTCACATGACATTTTGAAAAAAAAAATTATATTGCTAATTTATCCCTATATGCCAAAAATCAGATCTCTAGCTCTATTTGCTTGCCCAGAATTAGATGTGTACATAATTAATGAGGTAAAGCGTGTGTTGTCATAAGGTCTCCCATCCTACTAAGGACATAGCACTTGTGGTTACTTATTTATTGACATAAACACATATTTTAGGTAAAAGGTCATCGAGGTCACATGACATTTGGTCAAAAAATTTCTCTCCTATAGTTATCCCTATATACCAAAATCAGACATCCAGCTCTATTGGCTTGCTCAGAATGAGATATGTGCATAATTGTTGAGGTACAGTATGTGGTGTCATACGGTGTCCAATCATACCAAACATGAAGGGTGTAGCACTTGTGGTTCATCGAGTTATGGACAAATATGTATATTTGAGGTCAATGGTCACCGAGGTCACATGACATTTTGTCAAAAAAAATTGTATTGCTAAGTTATCCCTATATACCAAAAATCAGACCTCTAGCTCTCTTGGCTCGCTCAAAATTAGATATGCACATAATAAATGAGGTACAATATGTGGCGTCATAAGGTGTCCCATCATACCATACATGAAGGGTGTAGCACTTGTGGTTACTGAGTTATGGACAAATATGTATATTTGAGGTCAAAGGTCACCAAGGTCACGTGACATTTTGTCAAAAAAATTGTATTGCTAAGTTATCCCTATATACCAAAAATCAGACCTCTAGCTCTCTTGGCTCGCTCAAAATTAGATATGCGCATAATAAATGAAGTACAATATGTGGCGTCATAAGGTGTCCCATCATACCATACATGAAGGCTGTAGCACTTGTGGTTACTGAGTTATGGACAAATATGTATATTTGAGGTCAAAGGTCACCGAGGTCACGTGACATTTTGTCAAAAAAATTGTATTGCTAAGTTATCCCTATATACCAAAAATCAGACCTCTAGCTCTATTGGCTCGCTCAAAATTAGATATGCGCATAATTAATGAGGTACAATATGTGGCGTCATAAGGTGTCCCATCATACCATACATGAAGGGTGGTAGCACTCGTGGTTATTGAAATATGTATATTTGAGATCAAAGTCATCAAGGTCACATGACATTTTGTCAAAATATCCGAGATGTCTGCTATAACCCACTGGACTTCATCCATGGGGACTAAAAATTGTGTCACTGCATCCTTTTTGCAATATGAATACGATGAGAAACTAAATTTTTATTTTTCGTGGCCTTATACAGGGAGTCTATGGAGATCTGCCTAATACATGGGAGTCTATGGACGTGTAAACTAAAAATATGCAAATTTCACCACGATTTGCCCAAATTTGGGAAAGGTCATTCCTATGCACTTCCATACCAAGTTTCAAATCAATCGGACTTGTGGTTTCACAGAAGAAGATTTTTTGACCAAAAATGGGAGAAAATTACAAAAAAATTCATGAAAAATAGCAAGTCCAAGATACTGACCCAAGATGTGCACAATCATTTCATGTCAGCCCAAAGTACTTACATGCCAATTTTTCATGTAATCTGCTCAGTGGTTATTGAGATTTTCAATTTTGACTGTTTTTACATTTTTTCACTTAATTTGCATATTTTGGCAATGACAACTTCTTTGAACAAAATCTCATCTACAGCCCATCATCCATGTACACACCAAATATCAAGATGAAATGTACAGCGGTTTTGGAGTTTTTGATGTTGACGGACAGACATACAGACACACAGACATACAGACATACAGACATACAGACACACAGACATACAGACATACAGACATACATACATACAGACATTTCCCTAGCATATAAGAATAGCTTCCATTGCCATATATACATATGGCTATGGGAGCTAAAAATTAATTTACACAATCAAGCTCTTTTAGAGATAGAAGAGGTGGAAAATGTATATATAGAGAGGAATTATGTATATATATATACATGTAGAATACATACATACATACACATATACACACATATACACATACATACATACATACATACATACATACATACATACATACATACATACATACATACATACATACATACATACATACATACATACGTACGTACGCACGTACGTACGTATACGTACATCGGACTTTGATACAGCTCGAAGATTTTACATTAAGCCTCGTTTTCGAGGCTGCTGCTGACTTCTACAGTATCTGACAGCGCTGCAAAATCTTATATCAGCCTCGGTCTGATGAAGTAT
Organism: Ptychodera flava; assembly: GCF_041260155.1. Lineage (NCBI taxonomy): Eukaryota > Metazoa > Hemichordata > Enteropneusta > Ptychoderidae > Ptychodera > Ptychodera flava. The sequence continues at coordinate 9,749,878 of NC_091929.1, forward strand.
CGCTGTATCAGAACGAGGTTCTATATGTAAGAAACTTACTCAGCTCAGCACAGCTGCAAAAAGTTTATATATATCAGCCTCGATCTGATAATACAACTACACACAGCAAAGTTTTACATACAGCCTCGTTCTGAGGGCACAGCTATAGCTGGGAAGTTTTATACACAGACTCGGTGGGTAAATTTTACATACAGACTCGTTCTGAAGAGAGCTATAGCTGAGAAGTTTTATACACAGATTCGGTGGGAAAATTTTACATACAAACTCGTTCTGAAGACACAGCACGCTGGGAATTTTTATACACAGACTAGGTGGAAAAATTTTACATATACAAACTCGTTCTGAAGACACACCACGCTGGGAAGTTTTATACACAGACTCGGTTGGAAAATTTTACATACAGCCAGCTGGGAAGTTTTATACACAGACTCGGTGGGAAAATTTTACATACAGCTAGCTGGGAAGTTTTATACACAGACTCGGTTGGAAAATTTTACATACAGCTAGCTGGGAAGTTTATACACAGACTCGGTTGGAAAATTTTACATACAGCCAGCTGGGAAGTTTTATACACAGACTCGGTGGGAAAATTTTACATACAGCTAGCTGGGAAGTTTTATACAAAGACTCGGTTGGAAAATTTACATACAGCTAGCTGGGAAGTTTTATACACAGAGTAGGTGGAAAAAGTTTACATACAGCCAGCTGGGAAGTTTTATACACAGACTCGGTGGGAAAATTTTACGTACAGCTAGCTGGGAAGTTTTATACACAGACTCGGTTGAAAAATTTTACATACAGCTAGCTGGGAAGTTTAATACACAGACTAGGTGGAAAAATTTTACATACAGCCAGCTGGGAAGTTTTATACACAGACTCGGTGGGAAAATGTTACATACAGCTAGCTGGAAGTTTTATAACACAGACTCGGTTGGAAAAGTTTACATACAGCTAGCTGGGAAGTTTTATACACAGACTCGGTGGGAAAATTTTACATACAGCCAGTTGGGAAGTTTTATACACAGACTCGGTGGGAAAATTTTATACACAGACTCGGTTGGAAAATTTTACATACAGCCAGCTAGGAAGTTTAATACACAGACTCCAAGGGACACTTTTACATACAGACTCGTCTTGGATTGAGTGTAATACCTGGTGATGCTTGTGCTCTGAAAGCGTGATTGAACTCTGCCCAGTATCGTACGCGGCTAGAGCTAGCGGCTCTGCATGGTAGGGCTGTGTGTTACCGGCGTTATACGGCCTCCCACCACAAGAGCCACTATGGGAGGCCGTATAACGCCGGTAACACACAGCCCTGCCATGAAGAGCTAGCATAGTGCTAGCGCTTATGCTATTCAAGTGCATTTGAACTTTCCGGTTTATTTTGTGCTAGCGACAACACAACCGTGGTATTGCTATCACAAGAGATCCCACACTGTGCTCGTTCACTGCAGGTCACTGCAGTCAGCTGTGCAACCTACTTTCGCGGTCTACAGAGTTAAGAGAATAAAGACAAAAATTTAATTCGGAAATTTTGGTGCAATAAACCCATGCACTATGATGGATGAAGGCAAATTTGTGCAACAAGACAGCAATTCTTGGTCTTGGACTTTCCTCGGGGCATTCGACGCAAGGAGAGTGGCGGTAGGGCCTACACAGAGCATGGTGCTTGGTTGTGTTTAATACGAGAATTAGAAATGATCAGATATTCCAATTCACCAGTCAATCAGCGACACTCAGCCGATAGAGTATATGAGATTCATTGAACATGGCATGGAGGTAGAAAGAGATCTCTTGCGACCTCCATGCCGTCTTCAATGAATCTCATATACTCTGTCGGTTGAGCGTCGCTGATTTACTGGTGTTTTGAGTGTCTGATCATTTCTAATTCTTGTAAACACAACCGTTGTATTAGGGACTGGTCAGTTTCTTCGGCCTAGGGGGCGGTGGATTATTTTTGCCGATGTCAAAAAGTGGCTGAACCCCCCATTCCAACTTTCAAAAACAGGGTGACCCCACATTCCAACTTTCAAAAACAGGGTGACCCCCCTGTGTGAAACAAAGGTTAACAAAAGGTGGAATATAAATTGAATAATTCAGTGTATATATATATATATATATATATATATATATATATATATATATATATATATATATATATATATATATATATATATATATATAATTTTGGGGGTATATTTTCAACAATCAGTCATTCTGTGTTTTAATGAAATTGGTGTCATGTCAGTTGTAAGATAGGAACTTAAAAGTGTCAATTCTAAAGTTTGAGTACAGTATTTTGAATGAGCTGTATGTATTCCAACTCTCTTTATGCATAAGCAGATGTCCAGAAACTATTGTAAGGAAAATGTGATTGAAATATTAGTGCATGTTGCTTCTTATAGAGAAAACAGAAAGTATCAAGAACTTGCCATGCTTTTCATATGAAGGGCATGCTGAAAAATATGTTTGATATTTTAAAGAAATGCGCCCAAGGGCGCGCCGAAAATTTTAAACATACAGATATCTCAAATATATATATGTCAAATATATAAAGTTTTGCACTAGGACAGGGCTCTAAAATATGTCTTATTATTATTAAAGTAACGCGCCCGAAGGGCGCCCGAAAATGCAACTCAATGCTGAAATTTGTGGCTGGCACAATGCATTTTATGCAAGTATGAGCCCTTGTTGAACTTGAAAAACACACTGACCCCCCCCCCCCCCCCTTATTGGGCATTTCAAAAACATGGTGCTCCCATCACCAAAGTCAAAGACAGGGTGACCCCCATGAATCCATCGCCCCCCCTGGCTACGCAACTGACTAGTCCCTTAGCTACATGCTCGCGTGTACCTCCATGCTCCTTGTGTCAAATGCCCCGAGTAAAGTCCAAGACCAAGAATTGCTGTCTTTTTTACTCAAATTTACCTTCATCCATCATTGTGCATGGGTTTATTGCACCAAGATTTCAGTATTAAATTTTTGTCTTTATTCTCGTAACTGTGTAGACCGCGAAAGTTCGTTGCACAGCTGACGGACTGCAGCGGTCTCAGTGAACGATCGGTGTATGGTTGACGCCGTTGTATGGTTGACGAGTAGCCCTGCGTACAGGTCTGTGTGTTCCCGGCCGTATAACGCCGGGAACACACCCGGGGAACACACAGACATGTACACAGGGCTAGGCTGCGAGCAGCCCAGATCAGTGGTGATCTCACCTGATAGCAATACCACGATCATTGTTGTGGCTATACCTTACTAGATCAAAATAAACCGGAAAGTTCAAATGCACTGTAATAGCACAAGCGCCAGCACTATGCCGGAGCACTATGCGTGTATTGGCTTTCGTCTTGCCAGGGTCTAGCCGCGTACGATACCGGGCAGAGTTCAATCACGCTTTCTGAGCACAAGCATCACCAGGTATTACACTCAATCCAAGACGAGTCTGTATGTAAAAGTGTCCATGGAGTCTGTGTATAAAACTTCCTAGCTGGCTGTATGTAAAATTTTCCAACCGAGTCTGTGTATAAAACTTCCCAGCTAGCTGTATGTAAAATTTTCCAACCGAGTCTGTGTATAAACTTCCCAGCTGGCTGTATGTAAAATTTTCCAACCGAGTCTGTGTATAAAACTTCCCAGCTAGCTGTATGTAAATTTTCCCACCGAGTCTGTGTATAAAACTTCCCAGCTGGCTGTATGTAAAATTTTCCAACCGAGTCTGTGTATAAGAATTCCCAGCGTGGTGTGTCTTCAGAACGACTTTGTACATGTAAAATTTTTCCACCTAGTCTGTGTATAAAAATTCCCAGCGTGCTGTGTCTTCAGAACGAGTTTGTATGTAAAATTTTCCCACCGAATCTGTGTATAAAACTTCTCAGCTATAGCTCTCTTCAGAACGAGTCTGTATGTAAAATTTACCCACCGAGTCTGTGTATAAAACTTCCCAGCTATAGCTGTGCCCTCAGAACGAGGCTGTATGTAAAACTTTGCTGTGTGTAGTTGTATTATCAGATCGAGGCTGATATATATAAACTTTTTGCAGCTGTGCTGAGCTGAGTAAGTTTCTTACATATAGAACCTCGTTCTGATACAGCGATACTTCATCAGACCGAGGCTGATATAAGATTTTGCAGCGCTGTCAGATACTGTAGAAGTCAGCAGCAGCCTCGAAAACGAGGCTTAATGTAAAATCTTCGAGCTGTATCAAAGTCCGATGTACGTATACGTACGTACGTGCGTACGTACGTATGTATGTATGTATGTATGTATGTATGTATGTATGTATGTATGTATGTATGTATGTATGTATGTATGTATGTATGTGTATATGTGTGTATATGTGTATGTATGTATGTATTCTACATGTATATAAACATAATTCCTCTCTATATATACATTTTCCACCTCTTCTTTCTCCGAGTCTACAAAGAGCTTGATTGTGTAAATTTATTTTTTTACATTTGGCGCCTCGTACATATCTATCAGAGAGAGATCATTCGTGATCCCCGTAACCCAAAGCGTCACTTAGCATTGTTTAACTTTCAAGTTGGATATTAGGCGCTATATAAATTAGCAGAGAGAGAGAGAGAGAGAGAGAGAGAGAGAGAGAGAGAGAGAGAGAGAGAGAGAGTATACGTTTGGAGTGCATAGCATTTCTTTCGCTCGAAAAGTTCCCATTCCTATTCATATCGGTTTCTGCGTAAGGAGTAAAGTAAGTGGTACGTTTAATTGGTCGAGCTTTCACATGAATATCACAGCTCCGCGCTCAGTCTACCGACGCAGTGAGAATACGACAGATTTCGCTTATAATCCCTTCCTAACTCACAAAGACGGGTTAAGTGTATGTAAGTGATGTAAATTGTAGACATGTAATACAGTACCGGTATGCCACTCTTTATTAGAAGAAAACAGTTTCGGTTGTTTTACTGAAGCTAGGTCTGTATTATAAGGTTACCCGCTGCAGCGCTGACTTCTCTATTGAATAAGATCACACGTGGATGTGTGTATATGGTTGTATGGTTCGTACCAAAAACGCATACTACTGAAGATAGTGAGAGAAAACAGAGAAAACATTGCCACATCATAAAAAGAGAATAAATATTTAAATTAAGTAGCATGCTGCATCTAAAAGAATGAATAAAAAGCAATAAAAAAATGAAAGCGAGGGGAAAAAATATCTTGGCAGCGGTGGGATTCGAACCCACGCCATCGAAATGACTGGTGCCTTAAACCAGCGCCTTAGACCACTCGGCCACGCTACCTATGCACATGCGCAATGTTAACTGTAATTTATAAACAATGCATACAATTATTACACAACTGTAGGCACATGATATAAAGTTGCTATGTTGCTGGCCGAACACAGGCGTGCTCTGAGCTGGGTAGTTTTAATAGTGTAGAGTTTATGCTGTAAGTTATAGTCAACGTATGAGAACGTCGGAACGTAGCATAAAACTCACAACATAAACGCGTCACTACTCAGGCTGAAAACTACCCGGCTCACCAGCATCAGCACTAGACTTGGTTCAAGTCGGTGAATTTAAAAAAAATAAAATCATTTATAATAGTTTCTCTTGTGTCTCTCCTATTTCGTACAAACCTATCCGGAATTTGGCAGCTCACGCCAGGTTTTCCCAGCGATTGAATGCGTCACGTTTGAGTCTGCGCAGTAGTGAGTTAGTTTCTGCCGGATTCACATTCCGGGTGAAACTCCGCTGTATAGCGTTCACTCCACTCATCGCGTTCACCCTACTCATCGCGTCCACTCACGCGCGCGTTTCACATGAAAGCAAAATACAAATCATTGCGTTCACTCCACTCAAACATTCACAAATCACAGACTTGAACCAAGTCTACATCAGCACGCCTGTGTAAGCACAGTCCCTCGTGGGCTATTCAGCTCTGGGACTATTCGCCCCATAGACGAGTGTACATAAGCGAGAAACAACCCGCTTATGTACACTCGTCTATGGGGCGAATAGTCCCAGAGCTGAATAGCCCACGAGGAACTGTGGTGTAAGCTTACTTGTGGCTGAACATCACCCTTCACCGTCTTGATCAACGACGAGCTGTACCTACATATGATGTCGATTATTGCAGTAAATACTAGCCCTACGAGTATGGCGAGAGTGTCCGGCTTTGGCTACGCCGCCTCCCACCTCGGACACTCTCGCCATACTCGTAGGGCTAAGTAAATACATGTTTACCATAGAGATTCTAGCTCTGCGTGGCAGGGCTGTGTGTTACAGGCTGTAGGCCTATAAGCTCAGCCGGTGACCGGTATCCGTCTATTACTTCCATGATGCGTCGGATCCGTAGCCCTACCACTCCCTTTGCTGGTTATGTCACAGGACATTCGTGCTTGTTGTTTATTGTGTCTGTTTGTTTGTGTGTATGTGTTTGTGTTTGTTTATTTGTTATTTTTAATAAAATAACAGCGAAAAGCTGTTTTGTTAATATTTGTCAATAAAGAGCAGTTTGTTTGTTTATGTATTTGTTTGTTTGTTTGTTTGTTTGTTTGTTTGTTGATACGTATTTCCAATGGTTAGGGTTAGGGTTAGGCTTGAGTTAGGGTTAGGGTTAGGGTTAGGGTTAGGGTTAGGGTTAGGCTTAAGTTAGGGTTAGGGTTAGGGTTAGACTTATTCACTCCCTCTATATATTGAGACATATAGAGGGAGTGAATAAGTCTAACCCTAACCCTAACCCTAACTTAAGCCTAACCCTAACCCTAACCCTAACTTAAGCCTAACCCTAACCCTAACCCTAACTCAAGCCTAACCCTAACCCTAACCATTGGAAATACGTATCAACAAACAAACAAACAAACAAATACATAAACAAGCAAACTGCTCTTTATTGACAAATATTAACAAAACAGCTTTTCGCTGTTATTTTATTAAAAATAACAAATAAACAAACACAAACACATACACACAAACAAACAGACACAAATAAACAACAAGCACGAGTCCCCTGTGGTTATGTTGGACTCCCCCAACATATTAAACTAGCGAAGGGAGTGGTCGGGCTACGGATCCGCAGCAACGTAAGCTTATGCTATACGCATGTGGATACGTACACGGTATATAACGCAAATAGTGCCAAAAATTCAGACTAGATTGAATAATGCATGGATATTTCTTTACGAAGTCTGGGAACAATTATGAACAGGGTTTCTGTCAGCAACAGGAATTTGTTGTGAGTAGAGACTGATGGCCTACAAGCAAAATTCTCAAGTTACAGATAGGTGAGAACCATTTGATTTCGGGGGGGGGGGTACGGAGGATTTTGAGAAAAATAAATTTGTCACCAGATGAGATAGAAGAAAAAGAAAATTGATCCTGTCATAGCCTGAAAAAAAAATTGTCATGACAGACAGAAGTGAAAAAAAATTGTCACAATGCACCAGAAATTAGCAAATTTGGAAACCTTATTCTCATCAAGGTAGGCCTACCTCCATGTTCTCATGTATTCTTTGCCGGCGCGCCGCCATAGGCGGTGCAAATGTTTTTACCACAAGCAATTCTTAAGTTTTTCCACAGCACCTTATGATATAAGCATGCACGACATAGGTCTACTTTACACCTCAGTACACTCAATGTTTTCCTTCCCTTTTCTGACCCAAGAAATCATATTTCAGGATTTCTGTTGCGATATCTCAATGGCATAGGCACTATCTAAAGGGGACTATTTGACTTCTGTAAATTGTGAAAATTTAAAACACAAGACAGGAGTCAATAAACTAATGTTAAAACCAATATATTATTCTCTCAATATAAATATGTTAGAAAGATGTACAAGTTGACAATGAAAAATTATAATGAAATACAATGTGTGAGCTTTGTTTCTCTGACCACAAAAGATAACATCATCTTCCCTGAGAACTTACATCGATGCTTGGTCATGTTAATTATAATATGACACCACACACCGGATCGCTCACTATAGAGTCCGTCAATAGTGGCGAACTCTCTCAATAACTAATCTGGCTTCTCCTCTTTGAGGACGAAGATGACTTAATAATCACACAACCAAGCGGAGGGGATACAAAACAAGAGAGCGACTGATGAAGGAACCCCATTTTTGGTTCTTAAACACCGTTAAGACGAATCACTCAATCAACAAACCGGTTTACCGGGGACTGAGATCACATGACCAGGGTCAAAGCACTATCGATTCACCGGTGTCTCGCCATGTATTCGGAGGAATGTGAGGGGGGAGGGGTCACTAAAAAATTGAAAACTTCAAAAAGGGGAGAGGAAGAGGGGGCGGGGTTACTAAATTTTCCCTTTTGTGCGAAATAAATTGAAACACATCTCAGATTGCACCATTGCACACATCCATTTCTCAAAATTTTCAATGCGAGAGGGGGGCACCCCTCTCGTCGTGCTCTCCCCTTGGGTCTTCTAACAGTTTTACTGGTAAAAGACAAATTGAAAATACCTCTCGGATTGCACTACACTGCACCGTGGCGCACATCAATGTCTCAAAATTTTCACAGGATCTAGGACAAAACTGAACAGAAACATGTTTTAATTTACCTCAGTTCAATGACCAGTTTGACAGTAAAACATATATTCCGGCTTTTCATTAGAAGCTGGCAGCTGGAGAAATGACACAAGGTCACAGACTTTTTCAGTTCCTGTATATTTGTCTTCAGTCTCTGGCAAACAGAACTGTTTTTCACAAATTGTATTGTCATTGTTTGGTTGTTGAATATTGTGACTCAAACACTGATCATGCAAAAAATGTAAAAAATATCAGTGTTCGATGTCATTTTCAAACAGTTTTACCGAGTGCAAAATAAACTGAAGCTCCTCTCAGATTGCACCATTAAACATATCAAGGCTCAAAATGTTCAATGTAAGAGGGGGAACCCCCTCTCGTGCTCTCCCTTGGGGTATTCTAACAGTTTCACTCAGTAAAAAACTACAAAACACCTCTCAGATTGCATCAGACTGCACCATTGCACACATCAATATCTTAAAAATGTCCATGCAAGATAGGGGAAAGCCCTGTGACACTTTCCCCCTAAGCCTCTCGCGTGTTCTCGCCCTGTACTTTCCGATTCTGCCCGCTCAGATATCCTAGTGAAAACCCTGTCATAATACCCATCCAAATTAAACAACATATTATATGGTTAGATACTGCGTGAGCTTTTATATCCTTATTTTATTGTGACTTTGAATTTCATTTTGATGGGTTCACCTTTTTTGAACCATCATGAGATAACTGATGATAGTCTAGTAGGGTGTGGGTACACAGGATTTGAAAGGTCTTTACTGTTGCTGTATTTTGTAAATATCACAATTACATGTATTGGCATTTAACTTTTCTAAGGGAGGTCAGTCAACATTTCAGTGTTAGAGAGGGAGGTTACTCAAATTCATCATGGTTGGCGAGGGGGGGGGTCACTCGAAATTTCGGAGTGTCAGGCCGTAAATAATGACGACTCCCTTATATACAACGCATTACAAACTGATGACCATAAAAAATTTGCACTGCTACTCTATTTGGAAAAAAAATTGATGCAGGTCTGACAGTAGAAAAAAAATTGTTGTCACTCTAAAAGGAAAAAAAAATTGCTCCCATATCCACTTCCTCCAGTACCCCCCCGAAATCAAATGGTTCTCCCCTAAGCTTTGTGTCGCCAATGCATATATGGTCGTGCTGTGAAATTCCAGCGCCTACACGTAGGCCTACATCTTGATGGTAGATCATTGCTACACTCTATTGTTTATTAATCTATTTAGATCAGGGGGTCACATTTTACAATTAATGAATTTAGTGGGATCATATTTTAGTTTTTCACGTTTAGATTCCACCGTCCCTCAGCCTGTAAATAATGATGGATCCCTAATTAGGTTAAGAAACGCTATTTCAATGCACTTGATTTTGTTGTTGTTCGTCGACTCGTCACTTTCTTGTAGCACTTAATATCTCACAGAAAACTAAACTGAATAAAGCAGAATACATGTGAAAACCAAGCCAAATCGTATCGAACACTTACCGGCACGTTCGAGTCTCACGCATTATGCACTGCAAAATACCGTTACGTAGCGACTGCGACTCCGGGAGGGGGTATTGGAAGGGGTCTCGCCCTCGATTTGTTTACTGACGTACCTATCAACAGTTCGAACTAAAAATTTATGTATAAACTACAATGTTCAATATAATCGGGGTGAAAATCTCTACAAAATGACGACTCAAAATCGTACTGAGGCAAACCAGGGGTCACAATGTACGTTTATCAAAATTTTCTCCATTAAAGTCCCACAATACGGCAAAATAGAAGGTGTAGGTGTAATCGCAGTATATATGAGTGTACCTTCTTATGGCATGCGCAGTACCCCTGAGGATGGGGCTGCATTCCTTCTTTTAGCATGTCACAGTCAGATGTCAAGGCCGTCAGGAGAGAGCAATTCAACTACCACGGAGGAACTGAGTAAAGTCTTTGACTAATTCAGTATATTTAGAAGTTTATGCAAATTTTGTTAATCGGTGTTATACATGTCATATTTCCCATAAATTGTTACATTTATCACTTAAAGGTATACAGTTACCTGTAATCTAACTATGCCCATCGGCTATAGGCCTATGGTCAAAAGGGCGTTCCTTGGTATTCAAAATGCCCATGTGAGGGCTCTGTTTTTTAAAAGCGGCCACCCGCTTAAAATCTGTGATTGGTTACATTTTCTCTTTCCCTGGTAACTGTGCCAAAATTGGGACAGGTGACAGTATACCTTTAAAAACAATTTGCGATAAGTAGGCCCCGAGCTGGGTGTTGGCGAGCTAATTTGAAAATATCAGCGTCTGCATTTTTACCATGGGAATGGGCTTTTATTATAGCGTCACCAGATTTACAGCCTTGGTACTAGTGCTGGCCCTGTACAGAGAAGAAAATCGAAATGAAAAAATAATCATAGTGCTAGCTGTCGGAGATTTTAAATACCAGGCAACATTGAGGGTGGGCAACACCAGGCAACATTGAGGGTGCGGTCAACACCCGCCCTCAACAGTCTCAGAGCCATATATCCGGTATATTGGTTGGTCCACAATGATCTAGTGCGAATCTGAATGAATGTTCAGCGCTGTCTTGTGGTTGTTCAATCAATCCACAACCTTTTTGTTTACTTTGTGACGGGAATTGAGTTACAGACACCTTCCTAGGCTCCTAAATACGGAACACTACTGCCCGGGTACATATTGATTTTCAGATAGCCAAAGGATGCAGAGAATGGGTGATTCTCGTTATCGTCCCCCCTGCTATACCTCGTCTCATTTTGATCTTGACTTCCTTCGAGAGGTGAGGACCGCCAACGTGAAAAGAATACAGTGTATGGTTAGGCGGTAAAAATGAAGCACATAATGATCTAGATCTGATTTTAGCCTGATTGATAACCATCGCCACCTCTTTTGTGAAATTCTCGCCAGCTGAGGGCGCTGTAACATCAGAATGTCTCGGGGATAGACGACCAGGAAACATTTTGTTAAAAATGAGTGTATGTCTGTTCTAAATCGCGTGGTCCGATGGAAAAAGAATACAGATAAATTGAACGAAGACTAGTAGGATCAAAAATAAGTATAAAACTTTTCTGAAAGTCTTCTATTGTAATGATATTTAGGTCAAGTGTCCCCCCCCCCACTCAAATAGCCACCACCTGAATGGCTCATAAATTTTATGAAGTATTCGAATATAAACTGGTTGCACGAACAGATGTCGGTTCCTACGTCTGACAAACACTGAAACCGCTTTATTCACACAGCAGACAGGTTAGTGATATCTGTGTTTGGCTGAAGTAAGTTCGCAGTTACCCTGAAAAATAATTTGTCGTTTGTGTCTAATTTCTGGTCGACGACTGGGTTGTCCGTAAAGTTCTAGAAGGACCGCCTGACGCTGAAGTTCTCGTTCGCGCTGTGTTTGTTCAAGGAGACGCCAACCCGTCAATGCACTCCAAATTATGTTCCTATATGATGTGTGATAGCTGAGGTAGGTGATATGCGTCAACTCAGTACCACTTGTACCATAGTACGCATTTCGCCTTCTACGGCGATCTGCATCGAGCCAGAACTTCACATTCAAATATGCTAATGTTATTATTGCACTTTTCTCAAGCTCATATAAGGGAACGTCCTTAGCGACGACGGGCAGAGAGACGCAGAAACACTACCGAAACGGGACAACTCTGCAACTTTAACTCACCTTGTATATTGGAGGGACTTTGACACTTTCGCCAAACTTTGAGTGCATGATATCGCGAACTCTTGGACTGGGGCGAAAACTGAATGTGCGTTTCCTATATCATTGGAAAGGCAAGAGTCGGGTGTTTGAGTCGACGCTTGAGGAATTCTCACGCAAGTCCTGTAGATGTGAGCCAGCTCAGGACTTGGCGAGTAGATGTTAACAACGTGTAGGGAGTTTGTACTGGCAACATGTCACAGTCGACGATAGACCCAACAATGGTCATCGAGGAAGACGACCCCGGTTTTAGACCAAGGCACACCTGGTTCATAGCCCTGGACGTGACATTCGCCGTTCTCGCTATCACCGGCAACACGCTGGTCTGTGTGACCGTCGCCAGGGTCAAGTCGCTTCACACGATGACAAATTACTTCATCGCCAGTTTGGCCATCGCTGATTTACTGACTGCAGTCTGCTATCTCCCGTACCCTCGACCAACGCACGTACCCATCGGAGTGGGGGGCATTTTGTTATGCAAGCTGTGGATATCTGGGTACATTCAGTGGATATTTTTCACCGTTTCTGTCTTCAACCTGATGGTATTGACTCTAGAACGCTATGTCGCTATATGTCATCCCCTGCGTTACAAAAAATGGTACAGTAAAAAACGTGCCAAGATTTACATGGCTATAGCTTGGCTTAGCCCCATTCTCCTGGAAACTTTTGTCTTTATTCCTATCACTATGATAACGGGCTGTGTTACTACCACTGGTTCAGTGATGCCATGCGCATTTTTGTCGGCTGGGGAATTTTCTAGCGACATACCTAATACCGTGTCTTATTATGTTAGTGGGGTACATATTGATGTATCGAAGCCTACGTGCCAAGGAGAAAGCTCTAAGCCACCACAACCAGCACAATCCGGCTCTCACGGTATTGAAAATCCGCAAGAAGATTGTACGAACACTTTCCGTTGTGTTCGGTACTTTTGCTCTCTGCTGGGCGCCAAATCACCTCTATTTCCTCGCCTTGAACTCTGGGGCCAGTATCGACACGGACTCCGTAGCCTATGAGGTGACGGTTCTGCTGGCATTCATGAACGCCTGCCTCAACCCGTTTATTTATTCCTTCACCAATTCCAACTTCCGACAGGCGCTGAGGAAGGTGTTCTGCTGCGACAACAAAACTGCCCCGGCGACTGAATCGTTGGTTCGTACCCACTCCATGACGGAGATTCCGACAACGAATGCCGAAAAACCTTCTATCACCATATCCGAATCCTGACTTTAATTTTTCGCTCACAAAAATTATCATCATCCGCTTTATGGCTCAGTATAACCAGGACATTATAACAAGTTTGAGCAAGAGTGTGTAAATTTATTTAAGTAAAATGTGTTTTTAACGCGCAACGAAAAACTAACACAGTTACACCAGTGTGAGTATCATGATAACCGTCATAGAGCAGGAATACTGTTATAACGTGTATGTTTGGATAAACATGAAAGAATTAGACTACTTAACAACGCATTATATCACTTTTCATTTATCCTGCTGTTTCTATTTGCCAAAGATCAACAGTTCCGCGGGCAGCTTGGCAGATCACGTGACATCAGACTCTGTGTATAATCGTGAAGCTTGATAAAGTCATTACAGCCTATGGTACAATACAGTACATATTATGACATGACTGCTCGCATATTTTAAAAGAAACAATGGTACGATGCTTGGCGATGCTTGGCGGTCTTGTTGATAACTTCTTTGTCCCCTGAGACAAGAAAAGCTTGTGAGATGAGTTCATTAGCAAATTGAATAATAAATAGTCATTCATTTTTTGTCCTTCTGTACCAGCCCAAAGTCCAAAGCAAAACTGAATTGAAACGATCCCGTCCATATTGAATTACTTGTAGAATAGTTAGTTATAGCTTTTTATTGTGATACTTAAAAAAATATTTATTTACTTAGTATTTTGGCAAATGTGGTCTCAATCAAAGAATGCCCACTGATCTCAAAAATAAGGCATTTTTAAATTCGAAAAAATAAATCTTTCAACCTTAAAACGGTTACGCGTTTCATTTTTTTGTGTTATCGTTAAAATTGGATTTCGTAATATGTTCCTTGTCGTGGCAACTACAACTTAAATTTGAATACAAATGATGTGGATGCTTGTATCCGATTGGAATTAGAGAGAGAGAGAGAGAGAGAGAGAGAGAGAGAGAGAGAGAGAGAGAGAGAGAGAGAGAGAGAGAGAGAGAGAGAGAGAGAGAGAGAGAGAGCATAATATTTATATGATATTCTACTTTGACAAGAACACAAATGGATTGTGTCGTTAAAAGTGCAATACGAAATCATAAAAAAGTTGTTGCATATTACACCTTTATCTGTAACAGTTCACTTTATTAATTTCCCAAAATAAAGTTGTATTGATGTATTGTACGTCAGAGTCAGAGAGTAGATAGCTTGCTAGTCCTGTTGCGTAAGATTGGTGAAGATTTTCCTTGTCTTGATATATTCTTATGTATTTCAGATTTGAGATTGACTTGACTATTCACCATCCCACGCCGACAGCTACTCAACATGGCTGTCAGTCATACAGTTCAGAGCCTAAATGTTCCAAGTCGTTAGAAAAACGAACATCTCGTACCCTGCCAGGAGTCCTTAATAAGCGATTGCCATTAATAAATTGCCTGCACAGTTCGTATTTCACTGACCAGGTTAAGATAGTTAGAGAGTAGTGATACACAACATGTCCCATGTGTTGCGTTTTAAGTAAAACTGGAACTTTTAAAGGCTCCTGAAAACATAGATTACTATAAAAAATTAATTATTTTTTTACACTAAAGCGGCCATACCAGACCAAGCCAAGAAGGGTGCGGAAATGGTTTTGGCGGTGGTTCAATACCGTTTTTTTACTGACTTGGCAGATTGGTCAGTGAAACTGTCTGACAGGAAAAGGGTGAAAACAGCAACCATGTATGTCAGTTGTGCTGAAGCAGCAGTGTACGTGACCTATTTCTATTTTCTGAACCCATGGTCACATGCTTTCGTCACCGTCTCCAAGTGTGACGGACTGTACACGTTAAACTTAAGGTAGAACGCGCCTAAGGGACAGAAATTCGGGCTTTCAAATTTTGTCAATTCTCCTCCGATCTACCACTTGTGGTGGCTCATTTTAAAGCTCTTGATCAAAGAAAAGTTTTCACCGTTTAAGTTTTTTGAAAATCGGATATTTTATTTTCCCCATAGAGTTATAACAGGATTAGCGTCCATTTTGAATTTCAAATATCGAGAAATCTTAGTGACTTGTCTCTCTGTACCAAAGTTTGCACAGTGACACTTATTTTTATTCATGCTTTCGGAAGAGAATGGTCAAAAGTTTCATTGAGGAAAGTTTGAGCAGAAGTTTAAGTCTTTCACTTTCGAGGCACATACTACCTTAAGATCAGAAGCTCATGATCAGAAACGCAACCTAATATTTGATCACTTTTACAGATTAATAATATCCAGAGACAATTAGCTGATAAGGGATTGCAGTCTCCAACGTCACCGAATTGTGCTGTTACAGTAGCAGTTGTATTATCTACGAATATTGAAGACAACGTAATTTATAAATGTCTTTATTACACTGATTTCTTTCCATTCTTTTCAAAATTCCGAGTTTTTATTCATCGCAAAGACCATGCGCACATTAAGTCTTATCATAAGATTTCGTAAAAGCCATATATGCAAGTGTGCGCTATCGTTGAATTTCAGCTTCTGAAAATTTAGTTTCACTGGGTTGACCAAACATATCGTAAAGCTTGTTCGGGAAAGTATAATTCTTCTTCTTTCGGTACATACTCTCAGACTGCTGAATTTATCAATGTCCAAGATAATTATACACTCTGTCACCATAGAAACTCGTAACAAAATGCAATCATTACAAGCGTCATCGACAGCGTCACGTAGACCAAGGCATGGAATTGTCGATTGTTGAGTTCCACAATGCTGGATGATTTCTAGGAACACATGTCTCTCTGTCTGTCTGTCTGTCTGTCTGTCTGTCTCTGTGTCTGTCTGTCTGTCTGTCTGTCTGTCTGTCTGTCTGTCTCTCTCTCTCTCTCTCTCTCTCTCTCTCTCTCTCTCTCTCTCTCTCTCTCTCTCTCTCTCTCTCTCTCTTCTTTCCTCTCTCTCTCTCTCTCTCTCTCTCTCTCTCTCTCTCTCTCTCTCTCTCTCTCTCTCTCTCTCTCTCTCTCTCTCTCTCAATTTTGCACCGCGGCGTATATTTACCGATGTGTTTTTATAATCCGTGTCAGGTCGTGCATTACACGTGTAAAATATGTAATCCCATAATAACGAACAAAACGACTCTCACTTGAGCAGCTGACGACAGTGTGGAAATTATGGCGGGAGAAATTGTTTGCTGAGGCATCTGTTATGAAATGCGCATTGCTTACCAACGCATCTTCATAGTTGCCAAGCAACATCCATACCCATAGGGCAATATGCGTATTTACATAATGGCATTACATTTTGTTTTACACCGCAGACGCTCAAGAAGTATGATTTATGGCTCTTCAAGGCAATCCTTTCGCAATGAAAGGAATGACAAATCTATTTGCTTTGTAAATGAAAAACATGTGTTTTACCTCAACTTTTAGTTTGACTCGGTTTTCCTGTTCATGTTTTACATCTCAATGTTGACGACAAATTGTTACGACGCGATCGATGCCATGGAAACTGAATAACACAAATGGGGAATCGACTCCTGGGCGTAAAGAGAAGCATACACAGCCAATGAACACAGTGAGATCTGGCCAGGTAAATTGATAAAATGCAAAACCACGTTAGCCAAATATACAGATGTTGGTTGTAATTGTAATTCCCCTTGTTTTGTGTATGTCTGTGCGTGTATCTGTCGGCCTATTTGTCTGTCTGAACACATAAGTGATTCTGAGCGCATGCATTTACACTTTTACATTTATTTACGGGGAATAGCTGTAATTTTAAAAATATTTCACTGGCCTATTTTGTTTTATAGAACATGTTTGTGATCGTAATCGTCTTCCAGAAGATTGTTGAAATATAACGCACTACCCATGGTGCGCATTAATACAACATTATTGTTGTTGAAAACCGAATTCTCATTCGAAGTAAAATCAGTTGTTTACAATAACATTGCATGTTACACGAATACAGACTTTGTTGATTCGTTGAACACTGATGACACTGGACTTCGGGAGTATAGAACGAGGAACTTCTTTAAAAGACGGAAGAAATACACATGCATCAAAAGTTACTATACAGCTAGCGATCTCAAAGAAAATACTCAATTACTGTATTTTTGGTCCACCACTATATTATCCGTGTACGCGCTGATGTTAGCTCAGGTACACTGGACACTCTTTCCTATGTAGGTATCCATAGTTTTATGTTAATGGGAATTATGTTTGTATATATCTGTGGCTTACAAATCCGCATGCAACGTACCGCGTCATGTGGGCATTACGTCTCAATAAAACTGACATCGCGCTACTAAAATTACCGTTGGTTTCATTATTCACGTGGCACAGCGCAATCTTTACCAAACAGATAGCGCCCTTACTCTTCAACATTTCAGCAATTTTTACTGCGGGAGATGTTATAAAAGAATGTTTTAATATGAGTGTTTACACCCTAAATGTTTGGGATTATTTTACAGCCTTTCACTTGGCTATTCTCTCGAGGGTGTCGAAAAAATCGAACTTCAAGGACCTTGACCTGCTGTCGATTAATCTTTAAATTCTGAAATCAAGGTTGCTTCGGGATCAGATGATCCGTCGCAATTGTGTTGTTTGTCTTTTGGACTACATTCTCTAAGGTTCATAGATTATTGCTCATAGTTTATGGTGCAATCAATTGCTACAGTAATAAACATATCACTCTTTGCTATCATAATGCTTTCAATCTAATGCCACGTACACATCGCCTCACATTCTGCTAATACTTTGAAGTACAAATTTGCTCATTTCCTACCCAGTTTGTCGATGAAATTTAGTGCATGAAGAGGAAAACTTAGGGGGACATTGCCCTCTCATAAATGATAACGCAACACTAAGCGTACGCCATAGCCATACCGCGTGCAGACTCGAATAGCTACAAAACGTACGATTGCAGAACTCTAGTGTTCTGAAAATCTGTGGTTGGAACCGTTGATTTTTTTGGCTGGAACACTTATTTTGTTGACTATTAGAAAGTCAATGGCAGACTCTTTAATTCGAAAGTGACGTCATGTTCTGTCTCAATTTCTGTACGTTATTCGCCCAGCGCGAAATACAGTTTCATCTGTACATAGAGGTGTATCCCTAGTGATGATATGAATTCAGGTAATCAATTCAAATTGATTTAATGCT
Organism: Ptychodera flava; assembly: GCF_041260155.1. Taxonomy (NCBI): domain Eukaryota; kingdom Metazoa; phylum Hemichordata; class Enteropneusta; family Ptychoderidae; genus Ptychodera; species Ptychodera flava. The sequence goes on from NC_091929.1 coordinate 9,768,425, forward strand.
AACATGTGACTTTAAAAAAACGGGCTTTATTTGGATACTTCGCAAGCACTTCATAAATAACTGTTGTTAGGCTGACATTTAGTATTGAAGAGGATAAATAGGATTAATATTGAAATTCATGAAAATACTTTGAAAGTATACCGATTTGGTAATCCACTAAATTTAATATTCTTCACTTGTAATGTATAAGTTCATATGAACGCATTATAGCAGTAAAGTCTGTCTCTCTCTCTCTCTCTCTTCTCTCTCTCTCTCTCTTCTCTCTCTCTCTCTCTCTCTCTCTCTCTTCCAAAGTCTCCCTTTTTCTCATGCCCCGCTCTCTGATTCTCTGTCTGTCATTGTCCACTCTCTTCCTCTTTCTATCTCCCTTTCTGTCTCCCTTACTGTCTGTATATCTGTCTGTCTTTTTGTCTATCTCTGTCTATCATTGCTCCCCTCTCTCTGCCCGTTTATGTAACAATGAATGAATGATAGTTTGTCAGTCTACTATCTCTACATATTCATGCAATTATGCAATTTTTTTCAATTTTTCAGTCAACGTCAATGACAATAGTCAGCTGCAATAGACATAGTCAAATTCATTGCAAGGAGCTATGTCTTTTTCTGTTAAATATCTGGTCGCATAGCGGTATATATCAATATTTTGTCATCAAATTTAAATTAAGTGTACGAACATCATTACACAAATAACATACATTATACCTATATAATATTACTACCATTCAAGCTGCCCAAATGTTCACTGATCTTGACAATATTTCAGAAAATATTCTGTGCACTTGACGTTTGTCTTGACTCTGTAAACATCTCTGTCAAGGTTTGTATTTGCCATGACACACCGTTGCCTGGAAAGCTGCGTACAGCGAATTTCCCAGATATGCACAAAGCTATGTCTTCCGTATGTAGTTCTCTACAATTTTTTCATGATTTTTGTGTTATTTTATTTCTCTTTGTTTCAAGTTAAAAATACATCATGTTCATTTCACGATCTTGTTCAACGAATAAAATGTGCTAAATCAGACATTCACAATGTTGTTTGACCGTTGCGTCTATGTCTAGCTTCAGCGCTTGGATATTGATAGTGCAAATCAGACCAAAAATGGATCTAAGGATCCTTGTGTTGGAAGATCGAGTAGAAACAATTTTACCATGCCTGACTGCTGGGTGTCTAAGTGCAAGCCATTGATCAAACTTTTCGCTAAGTCAGACTCTTTTGTCTCAGTTGACGTGACCTGCTTGCTGCCAGCCTACATCGACGATAAAGTACACAAAATATCCATGTGATTTATTGTGTTATGAACATTTTGACAAGTGACAATGAAATACGTACCGCACAGCAAACATACTAAGATCGATATTATTGCCCCAAATGAAACACTTGAGTTCTAGCAGTGACCTCGCCGTTTAACATCGACGAGATCTTGACACAAAAAAGGGGCCGTAAATACTTTTAAGGAAATAAAACTCTCAAATGTACAGATGCACAAAACTACACAGTTATCGTATAAAGACTGTTTTCGGAATATGGTTAATGTAGTGTACATGGAGGGAAAAGGACAACTAGTACGGTAGACAGACTTTTGGACCAGGAATCAATTTTTTCGATTGAAGTCAAAACAAGGGCCAGCATGGTTGACAACAGGTGATTGTTACAATGCGAGGCGGGAAGACAGCCACAAGAGGGACTGATAAGAGTTTAGACAGTTACATATGTTGGCTTGGAAACTGACCACCAAACAAATGCTCGCCGAGTAGAGATCAAAGTTGATTGCACTGCTTGACTAAAGGCATTCTCGATCATGTCCCTTAACAATTGCACTTGAACTCTGTTAAGTAGGTCTACATACAGCACCCTACTTGCCCAAATGTTAAGTTCTTCACACCTTACAAGAGCGATGTCACAAGGCCTATGACTGGACCTTGACGCCAATATTTTTTGCCAGGATTTCAGTGATATTACACTCCTTGGCGAAGCGCCATACGTCATTTTGGATAAAAGAAACGAAATGTAATTTGACTGGCTCACGACGTATGACGCGACAGGTTGAGTAGATTCTCTCATATACGTCTTGGTTTCCCCACCTGAAACACCCACTCTAAAGAACCTATCATGGCGCCAACAGATGAAGGATGTAAACATTTGATATAAGAGCTATTTTAATTTTTAAAATGCTTACGGCAGCGAATAACCCCAGCCTACGTCTTTGGAACAAAACATGTTTTGTTCAACGTGCAATATAAATTATCGAGGGGTTGAAAGTTCAGGGCGAAGATTGCCATTAAGTCGTACTTTCTCAATTATTTTGCTGTTAGTGAGTTTTATAAGGTCCATAAACAAGGGCAGTACCTATGTTGTCGCGCTGCTTGTCGTTCAGTCTGAAGCGTCGCACGCATGGTTGTGATAAAAATAATAATAATAATAATAATAATAATAACAAGGCAGTATTGCTGAAGGCAATGAGTACTTGGGCCGTGATAGAGTAATTTTGAGGACAATATATACTACTATTCAAATATGGTCTTGAATTTCCTCCTGTCAATTAGGCATTTGATGACAACGGCAAAATATGTCTAGCAACTTTTGTGGAGTTTGAGGCAGGGGTTCTTTATTTATAGTGAAAATTGCTTAAACTCCTTAAATATTCAAATTACAGCAAATTTCTTTTGTTCTCGATGGTAGATGTCTAATATTTAGATGGGCATATTTAGATTTCTACCCTATAGTTATCCCTATATACCAAAAATCGGACATCCAGCTCTATTGGCTTGCTCAGAATTAGATATGCGCATAATTAATGAGGTACAATATGTGGTGTCATAAGGTGTCCCATCATACCAAATATGAAGGGTGTAGCACTTGTGGTTACTGAGTTATGGACAAATATATCTATTTGAGGTCAAAGGTCATTGAGGTCACGTGACATTTTGTCAAAATAATTGTATTGCTAAGTTATTCCTATATACCAAAAATCAGACCTCTAGCTCTATTGGCTCGCTCGCTTGAAAACAATCTCATAAACCTGGCCATATGGGCAACTGTGTATGGGCAGCTGGATGCTTGACTTCCGGAGAAGGCGAGCTGTCACGTTCAAGCTCAGGATAATTTGTCGATCAAATTTCAGTAAATTTACCTTACCTAGATGAAATTTTGTCTATAGGCTGAAATTTTGCCGAATTTTGACGAAATTGCATCGATTTTTCAGGTTCATATCCGACATTTTTGAGTTTTGAGTGCAGACAGAAATAAGTTTTGAGGCAACATGGCTGCGACCCCATGTTGACCCCGGTATCTGCTAAAGTGCGGGTTGCGGGCTGCGGGCTGCGGGTTTTTAGAATTATGGCTAGATTTCTAATATATGTAATATGGCATTTAGTATATAAGAAATAAAACCTTTAGAATGTGTCTATTATCAATAATGATGATCAGGTCTATCGTACAGTATCCCTTTTCTGCGAAGTCCATATTTCACCATCAGGTCAAGATGGTTAAAATTAATGAAACACTACTATATGGTGTATTTTAACGTAATACTGTATATTTGAAGGCTGTTGAAAACATCAATGCTGTAAACTTGATTTTTTGGACTAAAGATGCTATAACAGACCAAACCAAATGGGTGAAAATACGTCATGTTTCTGAAAAAATCAAAATCTGCTAAACTAAAAGCGGCGATTCCGAGGACCAATTTATTTATTCCGAGCTGCCTGGCCATTACAAATAATTAGGGATCTGAATCACTTTTCTTTCTTGCCATGGATGTGAGTGAGAAATATACGTAATACCAGACTGACAAAAAAAAATCGCGCCTCGGAAATGTCGCCACTTATCGCGGAATGAAAATTGTTACATTCTAGTATCAGGCCATAGGAAGTAAATTCTTTGTAATGCATCCATTCACAATTCGGTTCCAGGGCAACTCATACAGAAAATTAAACAATGCCTAGTTAAATGCAATGCATAAGGAAAAATTTGACTTAAAAAAGCGTAGAAGTGATGTGTATTGTAAATGCCGTGTATTTTTCATGAAATCTTTAAAAAGAAAAAAGACGTACAACAAAGGACTTAGTTTACTTTGCCGTTTCGGTTCAAGCGAGGTCGCGACCTCAGAGAACGACATTCTGCTAACATTTTACGCGAGAATTCAGTGGGAAAAACACGCCGGTGCGTTGCCTTATTTTCAGGAATCGATCTAATTGGAATATTTTTGGATGAGTTTGTGTTCTGCAGCTCTCAATAATTTATCTCCTAATATCATGAACGTATGACTTGCACCTGCAGTATGATAGTCGCTCCATGCCGGTATGCCCCCTTAAAGTAGGGATTTCAGTCACGTGATCATTTCAGTCGGACACAGTGTGAAATGCATACCTTGCTTCACATTTTCCTGAATAAAACAGCAAGAAATGATCAAAATGAAACAAAACTTTCCATATATTTTGCCTGATAAGTCGTCAAATATATGCAAAAAAATGAATGCGTTACTACTTCCCCTTACGGAGCAACGACGTCACGAATTTCAGATTTGGGGCAACTGTAGCCCGGGTCCCGTGCGGTCACCGGCACAGCTACCAGGTCACATTGCAGTATCAGTTTACGCAGTCGGCCGCATTGCTAAAACGGACCGTACCATTAAAAAACGTACACTGTGTGAAAGAGGGGGGATCAGGGTACATTTTGAGGGGTCAAACGTAAAAATCGGCCGAGAAATAAGGAAATACGGTCAAAATGAGAGTTTACAGGTTGATTTTTTATGATAAAAAAGCAAAAAAAATGCCTGTTCGATTGATTAGTAACATGACTTATTATCATAGACAAAGAAAAAAGTGTTATTTTCAAAATTATGTACGGATTTGTTGTGCGGAACAGAATATTTCCAAATGGTACCGCCTCACTTTTCGCGCGTCACTGGTGCTCTGCTGAACTACAAGTTTGCAAATGCAAGTGGCGTCGGCGATGCACGATGGCGACCAGTGAGGGAAATATCGAGAAAATTCCGAGGTAAGGCACTAAATTTACTTGAAACTGGTTTGATTTGGATTGAATATTAAAAAATTTATATTGCGAGGGCAGATTTTAGTGAAAAATGTATGATTTTATCTGTTTATGGGTCACTTCTTTTGGTGAAGCTGACGACGTCCTGTAATTTACTGCGCGGTAATGTGCCGGTAATTGGGGGCGCCCTTTTCACATGTTTTTCTATGAGAAAAAACGAAAGAATTTCGTCCCCCTAGTGGCAACTTTGAAATATTTATAAGATGGATAGAGATGTTCCGTTGAAGGATACATTATCAACAAAAACTGATTCTAATGCTAAACAATATACTGTAAAATCAATGTTCTGAGGAAGTTCCTGTTCAGATGTATATTTATTTGTCACATTGAAGTGTACAGAGGTAATACAAATACAAAAAAAGTCATTTGTATGTTGTAAACTTCATCCTGAATTTTGATTTTTTCCTATAGGTGAGCAAAGTAATTTTGTCAATCTTGTGAAAATTTAAGAATACTGTTACTGTAAATGTGCTTTGAAATGTTATCATACATGTCATGCTGCCTTCGATGACATATTTTTCCTATATTTATTTCAGTGCTGATGGAAAGATATCAAATGGAGATATCTATTCACTGGTTGTTGGAAGTAAAAAAGATGGAAGTATCTTGCATCTTCAATCCGGCATATATTTCGTGGAATTGTTTTCCATTAAGGGGACAAAGTAGCTTATTTTTGACATTTTTTTCATTTATTTTAGTGTCTTGTGAAATCTTATTTGTATTGTTTAGCTCACTTAAATGGGATTCAATCACTGGTTGCCACAGTTCAACTCACACACTGTACATGGACATAATGCATGGTTATAGCAATATAGCATATATAGCAATTTTTGGTACATACAAAAATTAAATGATTGAAAAAACCATACATTATGTCCATGTACAGTGTGTGAGTTGAGCTGTGGCAACCAGTGATTGAATCCCATTTCAATGAGCAGAACAATACAAATAATATTTCAAAAGAAACAAAAATAACCGGAATAATGTTAAAAATGAGCGACTTTGTCCCTTTAATTGAACCTTCTGTTGACAAATACAGAAAATATATCACAATTAGCAATCATAACATTTATCGATGTAATATGAAAAGTAATTGCATTTATCACTTTCATATAAAAATTGAATTTAATTACAAAAAGCAACAAACTTTTTATATATTTTTCACATTATTTTTAATGAGTACCTGTTTATTTATTTATTTATTTATTATTTTAAGAAGAAATTCAAGCAAATGAAAAAAATAGACTAACCTTTGTCTGGAAAAATTGCGATGATCGTCGGGTCAACACAGTGCATTCCTACTCTGCCACAGACTCACATGGTACATCGCACTTTTCTTCTTAAAAAGGTCTTCACATGAATTTTAATATTGCAACAAGTACACTGGGCACTGTATTTATTTATTTATTTACTTTTGTTTTTGTTTATTTATTATTTATTTATTTATCCATCTATTAATTCAATCGGTATCGCGATTTCAACGTTGATTGTCGCTTAAATTATTCAATATTGACTGCAAAATGGCAAGACTTTGAGGATTTGTTTATCGATAATTTGTTTATGCTGTTTGTTTATTTTCATGTTGTTTACAAACAAAAATGATATCTATATTGATGAAAGTAACAAGCAAGTCAACAAAATGTATCATCAATTGATATAATTGACTGATGTCAGTCAATTTGTTAATTAATTAGCAAATACAGATCAATATATGTTAATTTGTTTGTTTTTTGTTTGTTTATTTGTTTATTTCATCAAGGCAAATATAATTTTTTGGGTGTTTGTGCATTCCATCAGACACTCTGTATCTCAAAGGAAAGTGTTGAAAATTTGGAGCAAATCGATGGAGAAATGGCAAAAATATACAGGATTTCATTCAATTTTGTTAATTCAGATCATAAAATTGGTGCCATGGCCCCTCCTATTAATTAATTAGTTATATAACTCACTGTTGTCTGAAATTAAGGTAAAAAATTGATCCTAAAAATATGTGTAACTTGAGAACGGTTCGTCCGATTTTGTTCAAGTAAATTGCATTTGCTGCTCATTGTGAGCTCTATCCATTTTTACTATTTTTATTTGTGTTGAAATTAGTTTTAAAAATCACCTGAAAACCCTAGTTGAAGCATTTGATCCAGCGTGACTTTGAAAAGTTTCCTAGGACTATAATCGTGTTCACCACAATAAAATTATTTGAAACGGCGTTGAAAACGATTTTGAAAATTGTGCTTTTATCGGCGGTTGAACTAATCTGAAGTGTGAGAAGGGCGAAAATGATATCAAAAAACACACATTTTTTCATGCCCGCAACCCGCAACCCGCAAAATAGCGCATCCGGTTGACCCTGCCTAGCCCTGCGTACGATGCTATGTGCTACAGCTAACACCATCGTACGCAGGGCTAGCGAGAGAGTTGCCGACATCGACGGTTATTTACGAGAAGTGAATAAAAGACTGTCATTTTTGGAAGCGATCGAGTAGCTGAGGTAGGCTGGGATACGACTTGGGCCCAAGAACGCTGAATTTCGGCAGTAATTTGGCTTTTTACGTGAAGTCCCAAAATGGATTTGAAGTCACCGACCCTACGTACGGGTCTTTGCAGGGCTGTGGTGAGCGGGGCGATTAGCTGTAGCGGAACACACAGCATCGTACGCAGGGCTAGTTGACCCCAAGTGAAAATGTGTTCGCGATCAAATCTTCCTATATTTTTTTCAGAATTTTCGACAAAATCATTGCTTCTTAAATCTTTTGTAAAATATAAAATACTAAGATAAAATGCGATGTGCCATGTCTCCAGATTTCTAAAACACATCGTTCGTTGACCGTTCGACGGAATACTCATTTCGCAAACTTGTGACGCAGTTGAAATTCAATACTGACCGCCAAATAATTATGAGACGAGATCATTCTAGACCCCGGTTCTAGACATCCTCCAAATTATCCAACCATTCGCGTTAGAGTTCAGCTCGCTTAGAGTATCATAACATTCTTCGGCCTTCGTTTAGATCGACCCTAATCTCTCCCATTTAGGAAATAAATACACAAGCTATACCTCGACAAAACTTCGTGCACCATCCAGGACCGAACGCACTCAAATCTGTCTTGACGTCATCATCTCCTTACATGGTAATCGGCATACCGTATTTTTTAGCAAAGGAGACACAGAATACGTCGGAGTATTCAGTTTCAAAACGTATTACATTGTGTGATGTTGTCAAAAAAAGGTAATGTTACTGCAGTGGTATAAATTACAAAACACAAAAGTTCAAATCAGTTTATTTTGGACTGGCTTTACCCAACATTTCATATTGTTTCTTATGCCAGATTTGACGACGTACTTACTGGCGACCCCTTTACATGCAAATTTTGTGTCAAATGGTGTGTTCTCCTGGAAAAACAAACGTACGATTTCTATATGAAGGAGGCGAAATTTGCCCTCAAAACTCGAAACCACCCCTTTACGGGGTGTACCTAGCTATTTTGAACGAGCTTCTCGAATCTGCAGCTCTATTTCGAATGATGGTCTGGTTTTCTCAGCTCAAGGATAAGTGTTCTCCATCGCTGTGGGCATTACTATTCTCAACTGGGGGTACAGTTTCCAGTCGTAATGTTTTTCATTGTGTCCGGGATATAAAACCTTTCCTTTTCAAACTTTCACTTGATTAACACTAGTCCACATCTTGTCAGTGATTAAACATGTTTCAAGTTTAAATGTTAAATTCTGGTCTCGAGCCCTCCTGTTCGACCAAACTGAAATTACCCCTCCCACTTTGGCTCGTCCAGTGGGTGTAGCAAGGGTCGTGCCATCGCTTAGGAAACGGAGGGTGCATTAATTGTTGCATTTCGATGCACATTTTGATTATATTCAGAAGATTTTGTGGCAAAAACTCAGATAGAGAAGCATTAATATTCACATCTCACTTATTCATGACTGGCTGAGAGCAGCACTTCCATTAAGTTAGCATCATTACGCCATTTATTATGCCAAGAAAGATGAAGCCAAGACATTTTGCCCTCCCTGGTCTCAGCCAGAAATGGTTATACCTTACAGAGTTTTTTCCCACGGAATGAAAACAAATGTACTTGGGCTGAGGCCCAAGTACAATAATAATAATATTGGGTTCTTATATAGCGCACATATCCACAAGTACATGTGATCAAGGCGCTTTACAATTATTATTACCCCTGGTCACTGGACCTAATATGATACCACTCAACTCCCTGGGGAGCAAACAACAGCTCACATGTGCAGCCAATAAGCGCAGCAGAGCTAAACACACACATTACAACCACTGTCCTACCAGGTACCCATCACTCCTGGGTGGGGAGAAGCAATGAGGAATAAAGTGCCTTGCCCAAGGACACAACACCACAGCCATGCCGGGGCTCGAACTCGCCATCCTTTGATCGTGAGTCCACTGCTCTAGCCACTGGCCCATGATGTTACATGATCACAGGATGATCACAGGATGAAACTATGATCACAGGATGAAACCATGATCACAGGATGAAACTTCCATGTGACAATATCGAAACAATTACTAAGAATCAACACGATTGGAACTAATTTGGGATAACTGGATAGTGAATTAGTAATGTCTATTTAATCTGTAATTGTTATACACTTGTTTTTATGAGTGATCTGTAATATTGCAACATTCATCTATAGCGTATACCTAACACTTTTGAGAAATTTGAAAAATATTAAGATCCAATTATCCAACGACTGCTTGGATAATTGAACTCTACATACAGTAATCTTCGTAAAGTGTACTACGGAGCCCGAAAAGTCAGAACTAAACTATAAAGAACCTGGCTAACAGATTTGAAATCATCTTAGTAACTCTAGCTGCTCCACGAGTATTTCTCGTCATATCTGCTGTGAAACGTTTGTATCATAATGTAGGTAAGACGTACCATTCACCGAATTTCCCAGAATTGCAGATTACGATGCATGGTTTATAAGGAGATAGAGTTTGTCCGAATCAACTCGAGAGAAAAAAACACCGTTTCCATGTACAACATAATGTACATTTGTACTGCACACCCATACTTCACAACTGATATTCCCCTTAAAGTACATCACGGGATACAGTCATATTGCATCGGCCGACGTGACATGGAGTAGTTTCCTGCTCAAGATCTGTGTGAGGGCGCCATATAGCGGTTTCGCTCATGAGATCTATACAGCAGGGAGGATATAAAACAAACAACGTTGCATACCTTTAATGATAATAACCATGACATACATGATGTATGTAGATCAAGCTAATTTTGGCGGTGTTCTCACTCAGTATCGATGTGTTGCCTGAAGATGTGGCATGAATTTTCATACTGTCACTTTGTGTTTGCGTCTTCGAAAAAAACTACCGAAATTATTATGGACCTCTTTTGTTTGTACTCCTTTACGTGCCACTTTGTCTTCGACATGAGTACCGTATATTCTCACAAATGCATCACGTGGAATTGCAAGGCGTGTAAAGTAGTTTTGATACGACAACAACATTTTAAACATCCATAACGAGGATACCAGGTCAAGGCTTTTGAAAATGCATAAAGCCAGACAAAAAGGGAAGGCCAAGGTATCGATTATTTATTGTTGCTGTTGAAATTAGGAATTTTGTCATTCAAGAACTCAGAAAGAAAGTGACAAACATCTACCTATCATTCATGTGTTTTCTTTGAAAAATATTTCATAAAACTTAAACCCGATGAATGTAATAAAAATGACAAATATTTGAAACTCATACCACAAATAGCCACAAATCTCTGAACGCTTGGTAGCAGACAAGAATATTGATTTGCTGTAATGTTGTGATATTTTTCAACTCGGTGATCAAATGTTTGATGCCATTGTTTTTTTATTTTCAATTATAAGTTCCATGAACGTTACACTCGGCTTAATAGATGTCATGGTGAAATAGTAGTTTTCTGTTTGTGAAAATAATCCATTTTGTTTATCTTGGAAGTCACTGATTTACTTCATAAAGTTTTTGCCAATCAACCGAACAATCTGTCTCTTCCCTCTGTCTTCATCTCTCTGTCTCTGTCTCTGTCTGTTCTGTCTCTGTCTTTGTCTCTGTCTCTGTCTCTGTCTCTGTCTCTCTGTCACTCTGTCTCTCTGTCTCTGTCTCTCTTTTCAGCAACGAGACCTCTTATGGAATAAATATGAAAAAACATCGATAATTTCAAACTCTATAGGAGAGGGAGATATTATAATATGACAGCACAGTAACAGCCATTTCAATGCTCAGAGTGATGACATCGTTTTCAATTTTAACACATCCGATAGTAGTCTGTTTACCGTGTCTGAACGAGTACAGTATTTCTAACTCAAATTTGGACCATTTCTAAAAATTACCTTTCCATTTGATTTTGGAGTATCCTTTAGGTAATGTGTCCTTTCGACTGGTTTTGGGGAAGAGTATCGTCGGTCCTTTTTCTATTTTCACGGATTGCGACGCTGAACAAAATATAACCCATTTCCATGATTTTTGGAAAACGCATGGATACCCACTTTCTCTTAGAGTGCCGCCACCGACGTTTTCTGAAGGAGCGAAAACTAAGTGGTGATACACAGGTCGTTGACGTTATCGTTTCCGATGACTCACAGTAATATTATTTGTAACTGGTTGACACGCCAACCTTGAATGTATGACGTACGTTTGGAAGATGAATCGTTTACGATTTATATCGTAACGTTGGCAGATAACTTCCAGTCGACGACTGCATGTCAGGTAAGTAACATTTGTGTTTTTACTCTTTAAAGAGATCGGGGAAGAGCTTGGAAGTCTAAAACACGATTGGAACTAATTTGGGATAATTGGATGGAGAAGTAATGTCTTTAAAATCTACAAATGTAATCTCATCTGCTTTTCGTTTTCCATTACACACTTGTGTTTATGATTTAATTGTAATATTGAGACATTCAGCTATAGGGCACCTAACATTTTTGAGAAATTTGAAAAATATGAAGATCCAATTATCCCAAATTAGTTCCAATCGTGTTCTAAGTACTTAGTATGAGAAGTTTGCTGACAGTTCCCTGATATCAGTACCACACAACATTTTTGGTAGTTTTAATTCATACCTATGAGACAACAATGAAGAATCTATTGATTTTGAAAATACCCACATACACACACATATGATTGTTTACAAGTGTCTATGGGAATTGCCTGCAATAATTGGTAATTTTCACTGCAACTTCATCGTACATGTACACAAACGGTCGTTTTGCGCCAGCATTATTTCAAGGTTGTGTACATTTCCATCGGCATTTAGGAAGTATTTGCCCCTGTTTCATATGGAAGATTTCGTACGAATTGTCGGTGATATTGTAATTTTGTTTAAAAGGCTAGTATCCGTTCGTAACTTTTGTTGCACTGAGCTTTTCACTTATTTTGTTTATATGACATTCGCAAGTTCTTGTTCTGCTCCCGAAAATATTTTTCAACTAAGCTATAGACAGTGCATTCTACGCATGTGCATGCTGAGCTGACAGGTTAATGCCAAAAAAGAAATAGTGAATAATATCAACATTACAGCTACTGACCTTTTAACTCTCTGGGACATGAGAGAGAGAGAGAGAGAGAGAGAGAGAGAGAGAGAGAGAGAGAGAGAGAGAGAGAGAGAGAGAGAGAGAGAGAGAGAGAGAGAGAGAGAGAAAGAGAGAGAGAGAGGTGAGAAAGACAGACAGACAGAGAGCGCTTATGGCTCTTATTGCTTACAGTGATGTAAAATATTTGCACTTTCACTTCATGTATTGTAAATAATTTATACCATCGACACCGAAAACAGAAAACCAAAGACAAACTGAAGCGCGTGGACTTTTGTTAGCTTCATTTCATGTATTATTTTCGTTATAATATTTCATTTCCTTTACCATTATGTCATCAACTTTCAGAATGGTATAAATATATATCGTTACTCAAATAAATGTGAAAATCACGCACCATGTTTTTATATGTAGTAATCAACTAATTTATTTTCTGATGTTCTGAAAACTTTTTACAACTTTTTAAAAAGATAACTGTTTTGCACTGAGCTACACTGAAATCATCTTAGCGAACAGCCGATGCTAAACGGGTGGCAGAGGCCATCACGAACGTTTTTGTGTTCATTGAACCTTTCATTGAAATACAAAAGTGCGTGTTATCACGTTCCTACATGTTGTTCTTCTTTTGTGATTGTGTCCCACCCAACCCCCAGTGACGTCAACTTAGTACACAACGACACACAAGGAGTCATGAAGCGAAAATTCCGGATTTTAATAGACTTTCCAGAATATTGGGCTTGCGTATATTAATCAGCGATTGCGAAAGGCGCGCAGTGTATAACTATATACTCTGTATAGTGGAGCGGGGTGATATTCAGGGTGTTTATCGTAAACGACCGTTCTAGTAGGTCATGTACCTTACACTTTGCACGTCGAAGAGTTAAAAGGTTAGTTAAATATAGGCAAGGCCAGGCAAGGCCTCTCATATCTACCAAACCTTGTAATAGTGCGTCAGCAAAGTCCAATACAAAATACAATTCCATGGTCATTACCTGAACATTTGTTTTTGTCTTTGCTGTTTCTCATGTCGTATAATCAAATCGTATTTCTTTGCCATTGAAACCACTATCAAAACCTTACCATACTATTTTAACTACTCACATTAAACTGACGTCGCCGAACCTTGACCCGGCCGATGAAGGACATCCTTATAACATGATCTACCGCACCTAATTATGATACTGAGAAATATTTTCTTGTATCTCCTTATGAAATTTTACAACTTGTACTGTGTAATGAAATGTCCCCGCGCTCTGCAGCTCCGCAGTGTGGGATCACGAGTGCTCGTGTTTCTAGCAATACGAATGTGAATAAAAATAATGGTTGCTGTCAAACTTATGTTGTCAAAATATTTTTAAATCAAACAAACAAAGTGATACATCTCTGGAAGGTTTTATGACGTAGAAGTGACGTCAGTAAATATCTCCGTACACTCTGGTGACGAATTGGTTATTGAATGGTACAACTGCACCAAATGACGTTACTCAACAGGAAGTTTCATGAACTCTTGTTTCCGCTTGCGTCTTTTTGTACCTGTTTTTGTTGTTGTCCCTGTGATACAAAGTCGTGCAAAGTTTCGGAAAATATCGTTTGTATTTTTTTGTCAGAGGATACTTCAAGGTCTGATAGAGGTCAATACAGTATATAATTTGGATCAACTATGAATGCATTTTCTTATAATTACACAATTCGTATATTTGTATATCTTGTTAGCTAATAATTTTATTTCAATCTACTTCACTTACAGATAAAAATAAGGAGAATAATCATTATTTACCATTTTGAAGTTAGCGTAATGCCACATCTTAATGATCCGCTAAACGCCCTCTTCATCAACCTTGGTAATGACTTAAGTGCTGATGACGTTCACAAGATAAAAATGTTAATATCAGACAAGGTCGTGCGGCGGGAACTCAGCAAGATAATTGATTCCTCAGAACTCTTTCTAAAATTACAAGCCAACGGTGTCATCTCTCGAGACAATCTGGGATTTCTGAAGGAAATTTTTCGCTGTATTCAGAGGCCACTGCTCATTACAAAGATTGAAGAATTTGAAAGAGAATCGCAACGAAGACCTTTCAACTGTAAACAAAACGGTTAGTAATTTTCATCATTTTGTTTGAATCACGGAAACGTCATTATGCAAGTTGTAATGTAAAGATGACTATTTTGAACCTTTCTGCATGTTGGGAATGATGAAGCAGGTTCTTTGATGGCAGTCACGAGTCTCGGACACCAGCAGTAGAAGTAAAGCATATAAAACTTGAGGTTTTATTGCATAGAAAAACGACAAACAACACTGGTATTCTGAACTCCCCAAAGTGAATTCTCTAAAACTACAGTGCCTGTCAGGCGGAATAATCGTAGCTAAAACATGCATCGGAGAAAATTGCTACAAAGATTACAGCTTCGCTCTGATTGGTCCTAAAGTGGCTAGGTAATGTAACATGATTTGTCCATTTAACTACCGTGATTGGTCCGCTCTAGGATCCGCGTTATGCGTCAAGCTCGGACATGTATTTCCATTATAAATGTTGCATAGAGAATATATAGCGTCACTCAGTCACGAAATTGCATGTTATTGCCCAGCTGTTTCATAAATACCTTCTTATGGGTTTTTATATCTTTTCGTTGGGCTTGTACTAGAAAATTTGTACTACGGATACATCGCACAGTTGGTAGCGTGATTGAAGACTATAGTAAACAGTAACTTGCAATAAAATATTGTGATTCCTTACCATTTTCCCCATGCAGGAAAATACAGTGATCAATATAATAATGATCGCTCGCCTCCCATGGAATCGCCATATTGCAACGAAAGGCAACAGCTCGATCACTCGTCTCGTTTTCCAGAGACTCGGAAAAGCCCAAAAGACACGACGCTGTGGAGTCTATACAAAACACTTAACGATTCTCTCTGTAGCGACGAAGAGCGGAAATTGCGCCATTTTTTGATGTACAATTACCTTTCAAAGGAAGAACTCCATGAGCTGGAAGATTTCACCGAGATCCTGGTACTACTTGAAGAGAAAGGTATTATCAGCGAGACTGATCTAAACTTAGTGAAGGAACTGCTACACATCATCCAAAGACGTCCACTTATTGCAGAGATCGAAAAGTACGAGAGAAAGTTGAACATACAGGATAGCGGAATTGGTAAGATAGGCAAAATTTTGTGAATGGATACGACAAAGGAACGATATTTTACATGAGTTTGCATTGTGGAGGACTCCTTTTGAACAAGGAACTTCAGAAATGAAAGACTTTTTCAAAACCAACTGCATACCCCTGGATTCTGTAAAATTGACACTTTTAAACCCATTTTCAAGTTGAAGTGCATTTATTCTGACAAAAAAAAGACGAGATTTGATAGCAAAAAGCCAGGGCGAAGCATGAAATTGTCTCATTCCTAAATCTTTATCTTTTCGCCAATTTCTGGTACATCTTTCTCGTCTCAATGAGGTATTACGATAATTTTCCCATTATATGTTCATTCATGAATGTTCAACACTTTCAACAGATGAGCGAACAAAATCATCAAATGTCAGGAAGACGGGCAAGATCCAGACGATCGCGAATGGAAGCCATGATGTACCAATGAGGAAACACTCCTCAAACTACGTTAGACCTGGAACTCGGGCTACAGCTGGCTTTCCTGGCAACACGTTGTGGGATCTCTACGAAACACTGAACAACTCCATTAGCCGACAAGACGAAGAAACAATACGATATCTGCTGCACAGCCAACTCTCAAAGAGAGAACTTACTGAACTGCAAGACTTCTCGGCGATCCTAAGACGTCTTGAAGAAAAGAATCTTATAGGGAAAAATAATTTGGGGCTCGTTAAGGAGCTACTCGCGATTTCAAACAGACGACCTCTAATTGCAATTGTTGAAAAGTTTGAGCAGACTGTGTAAAGAACAGAACGCCCTCAACCTAATTAAAAAAAACCCATTCGTTTGAATAAACAATAATTTTAGCGGGGAATTGAACCTTGTGTCACTCAACCCTGAAAAAAGTCATTCCTTAATTGATGTATGTCCTTATCATCTGCTAAGCATTACAAAGCCGGCGATTATTCTAATGCCATCACACATAAGATTAGTTCATGTGCCGATCGTGTGTGAGAGTATATACTGTCAGACAAATTACACTGGACTAGGTGATATATACTCTGAATCAGCGTTGCAAAGACATCACAGGGCTGCTATATTGTACTTTCTATAGTGAGAAGAAGTACAAACACAATAATAAGCATGTTATGCGTATTTAAGCTAGCATATAGACCTTTGAGTATGTTTGATGCACTGATACATTCTACATAATTTTTTTTTACACTATTTTATTTACTTATTCCTAAGTAAGATATCAAAGTGCAACATTAATACAAAATTATCAAATAGAAACCACTAGAAAATAAAGGAAATGTTACATACCACCTTGGGTCACTTTTCCCCTATGTCGCTTCATTACATTAGAAAACTTATGTCACTGACATTCATATTTTATGACGCGAATGCAACATTTCTCTGCTGTACTTAAAGGTTGTCACAAGGTTAATAGACGTTGATTAGTCTTTGTCTATGACTGATAGTTAGAGAAAAATATTCTGTCTCAGAACACATATATGGAGGTTTAATGTAGTAGGCATCCTTAAAGTGAAAGACTAACTTTTGCTCGAATTTTCCTCAAGGAAATTAATTTTCAAGTTCAACAATTCACCGTGCAACTATTGGAACCGGAGTAAATAATTACCTTGAATTTACTGTTATTTGAAGTTCAAAATGGCCACCATTGCTGTCTTTGCTCTACAGGAAAATATATTTCAGACTTCACAAAAGATAAGACGGTGAAATTTTATTTATTCCAAGAGCTTCAAAATGAGCCCGCACCGGTGGTTGAAAAGAAAAATATTGTAAAAAAAAAGTGAGTCCGTATTCCTGACCCTGAGTAGGCACATCTTGAGTCTAGCCTAAACCATTGGCACGGCTGCACATAATTTTGACAACTACTCTGATTCGGTACTAGGAAATCAAAGTCACACGTTTGCAGCATTCCATGAGGTATTTTTAATGCATGTTTGCATTCGAATCGTCTAAATTCCATTACAAAAGCAAAAAATATAGCTAAGGCTAGAGGAAAAAACACTTGTTCACCGGATTTTTTAGGCCACAAGCTAATGTTCAGGACCGGCGAGCGAATTTTTTTAATTTTTTTTTCATGATGTACTAACCTTGACAGAACGGAGAAATTTCAGCAAAAAAAATTGACCCAGTTTGTGTCGTGATTCGTAAAATTCAGACGTCGCAACATCATGTTGACAGAGCTCAGTGCAGACACGTCGGAAGTCTCACTCAGAATCTCACATGCCCCATTGAAAACCTGTCGAAGTGTTGAGCGCCGCCAGCGTTGGTACTAAAGTATTTGCAATGCAGAAGTATGAATTTGCCGAAATAAAAAAAAACCCAACACAACATCCGAATAGGGCAAAGAAGAAGCGGCGATTTCGATGAACAAGTTTTTGTCTTTCTTGCCGTCTCGTTATTGCTAATTAGAACATTGTTATATATACAACAGGCTGCGTAGAGGAACGAATCAAATACGTGCTCGTAACATTTTAAAATTCCCAGCATTATTTTCCGATCGTACCAGTAGACGATTCTTTGTGCTGTTGTCACTCATCTGAAAAATGAAACAGAAACCCATTAACAAATTAGTATGAAATAGTTCGTGTACAATACAGCAAATTTCATTTTTTCGTAGTTATGATAGCCTGTATGACGCATAATTAGCGTCATTCATATCTGACACAAATCGTACAGATATCTCAGTTACTTCTTTATAAAGTGCGCCGCCTCCGTCACTGCCACTTCAGAGAAGGTTAACTTTATAATAATATGCCTTTTATCTAAGTTAGATGAACGCAACTATGAGCGAAGATAAACACTAAATTCTATCTGATTAATTGATCGGAAAACGTCATTTTCGACGGTAAACACCGTAATACTTATAACTTTACTTTCTGTTCGTTCACGATTCCCTATGTCATGAAGTTATAAGAATTTGCGCAAATTATTGTAAATGAGAAAAATAATAACGATTAGACATTGGACAAACGAGACAAGAAAAATGACTGCATAGAACAGTTTTGATTCCGCACTATAGAGTATTTCCAATGTTCTGGGGTTTGGAGATGCCATGGTCCTCTGATTGCTAAACTATAATGATGTAATGTCAATACATTTATTGTCATGGTCGATTCATCAACGTCTATGGTGACCGGAATATAACCGAATGCTGACAAGTACTTACAATATTTGAATAGCAACAGAGCCAGGGTAAAAATTATCAAAGCCTTCATTAAATATCCATCTTGACTGAACAGCTGTCCACTGCTGGAACCTGGTCAAGAGATATCAAAATTTATGAAAATTGACATACATACTATTTGTTTAATATGATTCAGAAATAAATGTATGCAAAAGCACGGTCTAATTATGCAGGCCTTACTGTTGCAATTCGCGTCTCATAGATTTTCTGTGACTTTGTTCGCCTTCTTTTTTTCTTGAGATAATTAATTAAGTGTATTTGGTTCACGCCTCAAAAATAAAAGGCTTATATTTTACTCACACTGTCCTCAGGCAAACTTTAAACCACACAATTAAAAAAACAAGAATAAAACTTAGGTCACCGTGGCGTGCAAAGTTTGGCGCTAAACAAACAAACTACCTTTCATTCACGGTCACTTCAAATTCAGAGTGTCCCCCATGCCTGCATTAATACTGTGTGAAAAGCTAAAATGTTTATTAAAATAATCCGGTGAAAATTTTACTTACTCACGAGCTTCAAAATGAGCCCCCACCCCCGGAGTGATACCTTAAAGTAAAAGTTAAGGAGTCCGAATATCTGTGCCCGAGGTGTATTCTACCTGTCAGAGAAGACCGACCACCAATCAGAATGTTGACCGTATAATTAAAGAGGACAGAGTAAACGAAACCTACTTTCATGTCTGTTCAGACGAGATCGCCTTCTCAGTATACGGTCATCTACGTCGTCATCTTGCGCGTCTGTTGAAAAAAAAAATCCAGGTGACCGTGTCATCAGTGGTCTGAGTTGGAACGTCGTACGTATCATTATGATGGACTTAATTTCTCGATGTCAAATGTCAATAGTCGTCTGAACGTGCAACCCAAGCTTGAAACTCCGTACAGATAGGACGCACCTCTTCATTTCACAGTTAAATTTGAGAGTATAGAATTACTGTATAATTTGAGTGACACCATTCGCCCTGTAGCCCTTCGAATTCCGTAAACACCAGTTCCAGAGAGGACGTAGAGGGCGTACTTTCAGCGAGGGCATGCGTTTACAATCCCCGTTTAACGGCTGCTGCGCTCAGCAGCTTTTCAGAACGAATTTTATGCTGTTGCTGACATTTTAAGTACATGACTTGTATATTATTGACACTGCTATTGTTGTTAAGAAGAGTTAAATATCATTCCCTGCCAAGCTGGATGATTTTCAACGCAATCTATATATACGGAGTCGGTGTATAACCACAGCCACCCCCACAAGACACACAAACACAGACACACCACTGGCTGTTAGGTAAGCAAACAGAAAGCCGTGAGTACATTCGAGACAGAGGTTGCTGGTGACATAGAGGTTACTTAGTGCGATCAGAGGCTTTCATATTGCAATGACATGTATAAGTCTTACAATCTTTCCCATGAACTTTTCGTTGCATAAGAAATGTCCGTAACCCATTACATGAGTCTCTGTGTCTCTTCACAGACCTGTAGGTCTCAGGCTGATCTCGGAAAATGGAAAATTATAAAATCCCACTCAAGTTTTACATAAACTCTTTGATACCAAATATTATCTTTCATTTTTTGTATAAAAAGGAGATTTTGACCAACACAAAAGGCGATCCAAAATTTGATTTTTCTGTTTCAACAAAACTTCATGCTCATGTACAGGTTTCTCAATGAATATTATATCGTCCATAGATGTAGTCCTGAAATCTGTGTTGCTCCTTAGGCACGTTTTCAAACACGGAAAAATATTGCCGTTACCATGAAAAGCAAATTCGGGAATTAATCAACCAGCCCCAGGAATTATTACAGCCCTTCGTCCCGTCTACGTCAATCAAACATCAACTTTACCACATACTGTTGTTCGCTCAAACGTGCTTTTTGTTGACAGATGTTATCGTTTCCTTGACTGTCGTCATCATTTTTTATTTTATCTGACTGTAAACAAGCTTGAGGGCGTACTTTGTCTATCAATGACGGATCTTGTTGATGCAAAAGTTCACGACATTATGACCTAAATATTTAACCACAACGGGACATACCCATGCTTTGATCTGTCCAGTTCTTCAACTCCTCTTCGCATTTTTCAACTTCCGAGATGAGATTTTTCCTGTTAACAGCCTTCAGCAGGTCTTTGACGAATGTGAGGTCATTGGGTCCAATTTTCCCCTTATTTTGTAAGCACTGCATTATTGCACCCACGTGGAGTTGGTCAAAGAGTACTCTTTTTGGGATATGGACTTCTTCCAATATACGACGTATTTCATTTTCTTCCTCAATGGTAATTGTTTCTCTCAACCTTTGGTAAAGTTTAAGGAGCGGACTGTCACTCATTGTATCGCTCTATCTGTTATCGATCAGCTGTGATATCCAAAACCTGCACAGACAATAGACATAACGTGTTAAGGTTATTTTCTGCAAACTATAGAGCATAGCCGCTGGCTACCATATTTCCTTATCTTACAGACTCGAACAATGAGACTGGTGGCGCTATGTACAGATTTGTCACGAACAGAAATTGAAGATTGGCAATTCAGTTGCCCTTGACTATGAATGGGAACAGATATCAGCGCGAGGTATGTATGTCCGTCTACATGGATGTACATCTGTCTGGATCTCTATCTGTCTGTCTGGCATGGCTATCTGTCTAGCTGTCTGGTGGGAGGGCCATCAGTCTAGCTGTCGGATAGTATAATCCTCAACCTTGACTGTGCACAACAGCAAAACGGTTGGGCGTGTCAAGTTCGTCTATAGAAATTTCACTGAACGCAATATATGTATCAATATCATCGGTATCATGATCAGTGACCACTTCAGCAAGCATTGAGAGCGGTTCATTCAGCAGGATATAGTTCGTAAAAGTCATCTTTATTGGGTCTATTGTGAGGGTTGCAAGTGTATGAGTGTAAACGTAACCCTATGAGGGACAGCTACAACCTAGGAAGAGGCCACTTATGATGATACTGACAATGAATGGAATTACTGCAGACCAACTTGACATGCCCTGCCGTTTTACTTCTGTGCACAGTCAAGGCCGATGAGTACTCCCGAATTACCCCGTCGACAGACTGACAGCCTGACAGCCCGCCAGCCGGACAGTCAGATATACAGAGATCCAGACGGATGGACAGACCGTGTCAGACAGACAGATCTCGCCCTGTATCTGTTCCCATATACAGTCAAGCGCAACTGAAATTGCCCATGTCTAATTCTGTTTCGTGAAAAATCTGTACATAGTGCCACCAATATCTCATGGTTCGACTATGTACAATTGGCGATCGCCATATGCTCTGCATTATATTCTGCAGCTGTAGAGAGTAACAGAGGACAAGAAGGCAAAGCTCCATGGTTGAGGATAAGAACACATGTCACGTTTGCTACAGTGGAAATATTTCATGCAGGACAATATTACCTTCATGAATCAACAGGTTGCTACGTCACCCGATTTTACGCGGGGTTTAACGCCCAACCAGGTGCGTCTGAATGTGCCATGTCTACTCCGAGTCCGCGATGAGTGCTAGTAACGCAACCTGACTTAAAAGCAAATGCCCTGTTCACAACTTTGGTGATTGAGAAATAAATTACCCAATATTTCCCTACACTTAGAATTCAAAATGACCGCCATCCCTGTGTTAATTCTATGGAGAAAATTTAAATGTTCAATTTTCACAAAGAAGGTGGTGAAAACTAAGACCCTACAAGTGGTAGGGCAAAAATAACTGTTAAAGTTTGAGAGTTCCAAGGCGCATTCTACCGTGAGACACACCTCAAACATTTGGTCAAACTTTGATCCTTCCCAGTGTAGAATGAATCTACCACTATCTCACATTTAAATTGGCCAAATTTGCGAAGTAAGATCCCAAAATATGCGGCAGACCAGTAAAAAACACTCTCAATATTTTGTGAGTTAGGGAGTATATGTTTTTGGGGAGTATTGTGTCGTATAAACTTCATCTTTTGGCACGAGATTGCCGCTTACGACTGTTGATACTACTGGTACTATCTCTATGTGTCACGCATTGGAGCTGTGGTCTATCGTACATTGCACACCCTAAATGAGTTACACGGGATACACTGATATATGTTGCTGATATATGTTGCTGGCACCATTGCTGTAGGAAAGTAAATATTCACCGCGCTATATTCGCTATGTTGCACAGTTGTAACACACACGAGGTCTTATCTAGTTTATATTGCCCTTTCTTACGTTTAACACCTCAGTTTCTTAAAACAATTATGATATAATAGCAATTATCTACGCTAGCAACGGTTGTACCACTCGATTTGACCTGTTCACTCCATATATGCAATCGCTATCGTTCATGCATGCACATGTCGTGAACTGGTCAAAATCTAGTGATATAGTGATACCGTCGCTCGGTGTGGTGTACTCTTTAATTTATTCAATCGTCGGATTGCCAAACATCACATCACTAGTCACACGATGGCGTTCATAAATAAGTAGCCGGGCACACATTTAGATGACCTGATTGTACAAGTAACAATTTATCAGTCCGAATGGAGGCTTGTCCTGGATTTGACCTTTCATACAAAATCTGAGGACTCACACGAATGTACGTTTTAGATACCCAGTCACGCCGATGACTACGAAAACTTATCAACTACTTGTAAACGCACAATTTCAAGTGGCATTAGGATGCCGAACAGAAATTACACGGAATGTATATTACATGTATCATATCTCTTACGGAAGATATAACTGAGTGCCTTTCGCACTATAAGAATGACCACATTTGCTGACATATAGGTACTCGTGGCCTATTAAAATGACACTCAAAAGTGCATCTGAGCATTCTGTCTTTGGTATACTATGGTAATAAACCTCACCCAGCGACGGTATCTCACGAGATTTTGACCAGTACACAACATATATTATAACATGAAATTAAAATTCTGGCTTCAGAAAAGGAATTTTCTTTAGCTGATAGGTCGAGCCATGCTGTTAGAACAGTGCTATATCGCGAATATACCAATGTTATTTTCACTTCACGACCAATCAGATTGCAGTATTTACGCCATCAATATACTGGTATAATTCTTTTCATTTCTAGAATGAGCTCAGAGTTCAGTATTAATTAAAACCAGTGCATTCGTCTTCTTGTACACGGAAATAAATCTAGCAACACTCGCAATGGTTCAATGAACTATTAGCCATGAGCGTTTCTATGTCAAAGGTCATTGCCTTGTACATGCCCGCAGTTAGAACTTCAACAAAAATATCCAAACTGTCTGTTAGAAAGGTCTCTTGGACTGAGAGATCATGGCAGCGGTAAGCGAGACAAGGAAATGTAAGTTAATGTTAAACGTGGAGTTGCTCCAACTCACTTTTTTTGCAAATGTTCATTCTGAGTATTGGTTGCTTTTCTCAGCAACAGGGGAGGATAGCTAATTCTTTGCATAGTGTAGGGATATGTAAGCGCTTTGACTTATGAACTTGTAGATATTTTCGGTAACAAAGCCCACCGACCATACAATGGAAAATTTGTCTAATACCCTAACAACACAGATTTAGAGACAAGGTCGAGATACTTGAAAAAGTTAAACGATTCTCTATTTAATGTAATCGGCGCCTGACTTTAGTTGTTTTATGTCAAAGGTCATGATACGATCATCCACCATGCAACTGAGAACGAGGTCGCACGTATAGGTTGATATAATAGAAGTATAAGTCCATACTTCGCGGAAACTGTATAAGGTTCATCAAATGAAGTACATGGCAATTTGTGAACAAAGCAAAGTGCTTTGAAATCAGGTAGCATGGCTAAGATTTGTCGCGGACTCAGAGAAGACTGGCGCATTGAGTCGCACGTGAGTGAGCGTTTCTATATGAAAACCGGATGACGTGGCAGCTTTTTGACTTGTGAAGGAAATATTTACACAGATTGTTTGGTATTCAAGGTTTCGATGTGGCACACGCAACATGTCTTCGCGTCCCCGACCCTGGCTTTGCACTTCCTGTCCTCATTATTGCCATTTCCCCGTGCATATGGTCAACGGCTCAGTGTCTGTCAGAGGGATGCAGCTCAGTTGTAAGGTGATATGTAAAAGATTATAAAGCATGTCAGATGCGACAACTACAAACGATTTCTTTGAACTACGTCTCACGAATTGGTCCGTTTCTGTGATAAATACACCTGTGAAACCCCAATTGCCTTGTTTTTCAGAAGATCCCATGTCATTACGACCAACATTCTCTCACCTGACGGTGCTTCTACTCGGACCTTTTTGTATGCCGAAAACTGCCCAATTCTGCTTCAGTCATGTTTACGGATTTCTATCCAAAGCCCCCTTGTTTTACCATGACTTAGGCCTACCTTCCGAGTGAGATTTGCCATTTTCTGTGTGCCAACCAATCATACGTTTGAATAAAAAATTACTACTATACGGACGAGGAAGTGTGATAGAATCTTTGCAAAGTAATGCATCGTGTCTACGATAGAGGATAATTGACAGTCTAGTGTTATGTCTAAGTAATTTTTCCTTTCATAAGCCAAGGCGAAAAACTAACCTTCTTTTTGTCAACGCTAGTCAGTGATGCTTTCGGCCAGTGGTCTGCTGGTATTCAGAGCACCATTCAACGCAAAACAATTAACACGACAAATATTGCTGATTACGATGAACTGTTCTGTACGTGCAGTAATAAAAAATATCGTGGCACATTATAACGTTTCCAAACTTACCTTTCAGCGGCAAATGAGGTTGATTGCCCCGGTACACACGTAAATGTTGGAAGGATAAAATCACGTGACCCTAAAGTAACCTCGTTCTAGTCCAACTAAACTACTGAATATGATTGTAACTTTCAGATGCATGTCGTTCCTGAGGATATCTTTAGATATTAATGTTCTATATTGTACCAATAAAATTTGAAATTCTTCTTCTTTAATCATTTACTAACCATATTGATTGCAACTATGGTTATAATAGAATAACGGACGACGCGCTGATCATTAACGTCTGAGGGCGAGAGGAAAGCCAAAAATTAACAGGTGAGGCTTGCCGAGCCCGTGAATTTGGCTTTCCTCTCGCCCGCGCCCATAAATAAACGTTAATGGTCAGCACGCAGTCTGTTATTTCCATTATATTATCAACGAAACCCGAAAAACCGTCAAACTTTACGAAAATTCCCCATGCGAACGACAACGGGGCCCCAGAACCTGTCAGTGAGCAGTACGCGCGCTGCAAAAATTTTGCAAATCCGGAGATATTTTGGAAAAAAGGCGTCTAAACTTGGCCGACAAATGCTCCATTTTATTTTGTGGTTGATTGTGATCTTTGTACAATGCAAATCACAATTTTCGTTTTAGCTGTAAAGTTAATATGTTTACGATATTATTCATATTCACGGGCATTAAAACAAACCATTACTGTGTATTTGTGGGCAGTCACGTGGTTCAGCTGGACTAATTAAAACGCGATGGACAGGGCATGGTAATCTAATTGAAATTATTGAAGCTTTGACACTGGAACACTTTTTCTCATCCAATTTGGGATATACTTAATCAATTAAGCTCACCCAGCGATGGTATACCACGAGATTTTGACCAGTTCACGACACATATGCATGAGCAATAGCGAGTGCATATATGAAGTGAACTGGTCAAAATTGAGTGGTATACAGTCGCTGGGTGTAATTTATTGCTATTATATCATCACAGTATATTGGAATTCTAGCTTTGAACGTCATAAAAGGATTTTTGCTCAAGCTGAGCGCTCGCGCGTATGCCAGCCGTGGTATATCGCTAATATACCACGGTTCTTTTCGCGAATCGACCAATCAGATCGCTGTATTTGCGCCATCAATATACCGGTATGATATTATTTACATTATATTGTGATGACTGGCGTTGTACATATTGCAACTAGCGGGCTAAATGCGGCTGACTAAGACAAATCATATTGCGAATTCGAAACGATGTTCTATGTTAGCCATCAGCCTGTAAAGACAGATGCTGTGTCATTTACTCATCATCTATTTTGATTTCGAATAGCGCATTAGATCTGAACTGATGTTAAGGCCAGCTACAAATTAAGGAACTTTGAACATTTTTATCAACATCATGACTTGTAATGAACCTACAGTTTTAGGAGTTTTGTGTAATCATATAAGTACTTCAGTCAACAAGAATGCTTCATACTCCAAATCCCTCTCCTTCAACATACCTATTAAAGCTGTCCCCGGCGTTTTTATATGTCTGTCAGTCCGTCTGACTGCCTGTTTCTGTCACTGTCTATCGACCTGTATCTGTGTCTGCTTGTCTGTCTGCATGCAGCTGCCTATTTCATTCTGTGTCTGTTTCAGTCTCTATCTTCTGTTTCTGTCTCGTTGCCTGTCTACCTTCCATGTTTGTATATCTGTCTCTGTCTCTCTCTGTTTCTCGGTTTCCCTCATTCTCTCTCGCTATCTCTCTCATATCCATTTCTGCATTTGTTTCTGTGTCTGTCTTAGTCTCTACCTTCTGTTTTTGTCTCTTTGTCTATCTCTCAGTCTGTCTCTGTTTGTTCATCTTTCTTTGTCTCTACCTGTCTTTCTGTTTCTCAAATTCTCTCTCGCCCTCCCGTATCCATTTCTTTTCCTTCCCTTTAACACGCGATACTGTGATAATTACATAATTACAGTTAATTAAATTTTTACAAACATGATTGGAACTAATTTTGGATAATTGGATTCTGCATAGTTCTTAAATTTCTCAAAAGTGTTAGGTGACCTATAACTGAATGTTCCAATATTACAAATTTCTCATAAAAAGTTTGTAACTTAAAAAAGAAAAGCAGATTAGTTTACATTTGCAGGTTACAAAGACCTTACTTCACTAATCCAATTATCCCAAATTAGTTCCAATCGTGTCAATAATTGCTGTTCGTACTCTATGGATTGAATCAAGTAAAGTAAGGTCTATCTCATTTGTTACTTGACTTCTAGATAAGAAAAGAGAATTGTTTGTGTTAGGTTAAATACGATTAAAGTAAGCCAATGAATCAAATTAAAGGCCCAATAGAAATTATCTTTTAGCATTATTTTTGTGATTTTACTTCCAAACTAAAAGAAGTTCGTGGGAGTGTACTCATTGAGGGGTGTTTATACAAGTATAAGAAACTTTCCACTGGGACTGTATGTGCAATTTGAGCAAGATCAATAATAAACGTTTGCCCAAACAAAAATGGCGCCCTCATGCAACGTCGTGCATATATACATTGGAATCTTTCCCAGAAACAACAGAGTAGTCCAGTGTAATGCAAAGTGCTGAATGTTTTCCACTGGGACATCATAATGCTTTGTTTTCTTTGTAATATTATCAGTTTTTAAAAATGGTGGAAAATCAAAATAACGGTTGACATTTAAATTACTTGTCCAGTTTTTCAGTAGTAAAAGAATATATCCTTTAAATTTGTAGAATTTAAAGAAAACCGGAGAAAATAGAAAGCCTTTCCAAGGTCAACAAATTTAGAGAGTTACAGCTACAGGGGCTTTAAAAAAACTACCAATGTGAATTTGGAATTTCTTCTCAGGTTTGAGACACTTTGAGGCCAAGTTGATTGTTTTGTTTGACACATAGTTGAAGAAGTATAGGTTGTCAGTTCACGTGGCCGAGCCATGGCCGTAGCCTTCGGGAAGGGGGGGGGGGGGCTGCAGCACCTTGGAATATTCTACACTTTCAATATGTTCATTTATGTAAATTATCCAGATCCCAGCTAGGCTAGGTTTTGCTCCCTTGTTAGGGCCCTGCAAGCGTCTATTATTATCATTGATAGAAGACCATCAAAGTAACTATGATGCATTGATGTCTAAATTAAATAATGTAAGGAAAAAGCCTTTTCCATGCCAACTTGCTATAAAATAAAATATACCAGTAGTGTGGATGATGTCATGGATCAAGCAATACCTGAACTTTTAGTAATAAAATATTCACATTTTAGGTTGAAAGGTATAGCCTCAGCTATTAGTATTATCTGAGTCGTGTCTGTCTATTTGTGTGATGAATGAAGAAATGAATTTCCGTTTACTAACTATACATACATAGATACATACATAGATACATACATACATAGATACACAGACACACAGACACACACACAGACACAGACACAGACACAGACACACACACACACACACACACACACATATATTATATATATATATATATATATATATATATATATATATATACAAAATGTATACAATGTGCATATATATATATACTTGTTTAGTTCAAGATCAGCTGGAGTAGAGTGCTCAATACAAGAGTAGAGCTAAATACACAACTGAGTTGATCAGGATAATCTAAAATATTACATTTCCACTACAAATTTGTTTCGTATAGGCTGCAGAGCCGCCTACACTCATCGGGTGGCTGTCATCGACTGAAACTTTAGGCGGGAAACGATTGTTTTGTTTTGTTTTTGTTGGCACCTGTTGCAAAAGGTGCCAACAACAGCTCACGTTCACCTTTTGCAACAGGTGCCAACAAAAACAAGACAAAACAATCGTTTCCCGCCTAAAGTTTCAGTCGATGACAGCCACCCGATGAGTGTAGGCGGCTCTGCAGCCTATACGAAACAAATTTGTAGTATATATATATATATACACCAACACTTGTTTGTATCTTCTCAGAGGGGTAAAGTGCTCGATGCAGGGATGCAGAGCAATATTACAATAAATATGAGAACACATCAAGTATGTTTGGTACCTATTACTCGAGTTTCACGCATAAACGCGATCGTCAGATAGGTAGATTTTATTGCGTGAAATTTGCTTTAGGTGCTTACATATAAGTGTCACGTTGGGTCAAACCATTTGGTGTTGTGGGATGGAATGAAATTTGACAAGTAAAATTTGTTTTCGTGTCGGCACTTGGAGACCAACTCGGAACGCTTGTTTAAAAGGCTAGATTTACCGGTATCTGCATTGATTATGAATAGCTTTTCTGTAAGGCATATGTGTATATATATATATATATATATATATATATATATATATATATATATATATATACACATACACACACACATATATATATATATATATATATATATATATATATATATATATATATATATATATAATATATATATATATATATATATATATATATATATATTATATATACCAAATGTATACATGTTCCCTCCCGGTTTACCTAATGGCTTTATGGAACCTTTGACTTGGGCACAGAGAGTACGGTTCATATATATATATAATATATATATATATATATATATATATATATATATATATATATATATATATATATATATAATATATATATATATATATTATATATATATATATATATATATATATATATATATATATATATATATATATATATATATATATATATATAAAATATATATATATATATATATATAACCCAGTAACCCGTCTGTTCTATGACACTGTATGGTGTTTACTGCCATTATTTATGGAATTTTTTGTTCAGACTCACGTTCACCTTACTGCCATTATTTATGGAATTTTGTTCAGACTCACGTTCACCTAATAATAAGAAAAATTGGTTCACGCTTACGTGACGTCCCGAATCGATTACTGTAACAGCTTACTTTTCGGTCTGCCTGATTATGAAATAAATAAATTACAGCTCATACAGAATTCTGCTGCTCGGCTGGTAGCCAGGATTAGGGTGAGGGATAGGTGTCACATGACTCCTGTCCTGCAGGCTCTTCACTGGCTACCAGTGGAGCAGCGAATTCAATTCAAAATTCTTTGTCTAACATTTAAAATTATTCATTGTAATTCAGCGCCGCGCTACCTCACTGAAACTAATAACTGTCAGGATGCCGATACGAAGAAAACATGAGGCAGCAATTCCAGTGTATCACTAGTTCATCCAAAAATTAAGACCAATAAGAGTTATGGCGATAGAGCTTTCTCAGTGTGTGCTCCTAAGCTGTGGAATAAGCTACCAGAGGCCATTCGATCAACCAACACTTTTTTAATAATTTTAAATCGCAGGTCAAAACTTACCTTTTTAAAACAGCTTTTTAGACTTTTTATTGACAAAATGTTTTTTAAATTTTAAATTGTTTTACCTTTGTGTATTTTATAGACTAGTGAACCAATGCATTGTATGTATTTTATTGTGTTGTGTAACTATTTTTTTTCAGATTTTAACTGTACAGCGTATAGAGATAGTGTATTCTATGTTATACGCTTTAGAAGAATAAATTATTATTATTATTATTATTATTATTATTATTATTATTATTATTATTATTATAAGTATGTCCGTTGTACTAATAAAAGTATAGCTTGTGTTCCCAGGCGTTGCTTTCAACTTACTTAAAACAGTTTACCCAAAAAATAAAGTTTCCCCGCTCAAAAATAAAAGTTTGCTGTGGAGAAATAAAATTTCTGAAAAATATTAAATATATTGTCAAGAAATATGAGTTTATGTTCAAAAGTAATAAATTTCTGTGACGTGAAGGGGAGTTTGTTATCTTGAAAAAACTTTACTTTTGTTTTATAAAATAAAAAATACTTTTGAGAAACATATTTTCTTTGTTGTTAAAACTAAAAATACTTTTGAGAAGTTAAAGTTAAGATAAGGTTAAGGTAAAGTTGCCCGTACAAAATTAAAAGTTTGCGATGGAGAAATAAAATCTCTTACAAATATTAAAGATATTGTCAAGAAAAAATTAGAGTTTATATCAAAAGTAATACAGTCCCTCCACACACTGTGTGGAGGGACTGTGTCCAGGCCTATCTACAAATCCACTACATGTATACGGTACAGTAAATGACCCAGGCCAATGCACAACACACTCATACGCATAGAGTGTTAAGATGACCCAGGCCTATATAGAACACAAATACATGTATACACTGTTTGGAAGATGACCAGGCCTATCATCTATACAAATGTCTGTGCCTGTATTTGTATTCTGGATACTAGTAGGCCATGGTCATCTTCCATAGTGTGTAAGGGTAATGGAAATGGGCCACGGTCATCATCATGGCGTGTACATGTATTTGTGGATTGGCCGAGTCACCTTCTGCCATTTTGTGTACATGTACTGAGCAATTGTATAGTGGATAGGTCTGGGTCATCTTATTCACATAGGTCATAATATTTGCATGAAAATGGTCCAGTTGAAGGTTAACCGCATTGCGTTTGGCACCTCACATCTCGGCTATGGCTTTTGTGCATTTTGTTGTCGATTATGTCGGACGATTAGACACTGCAACGTTGATTACTGTGCTGGTAGTGGCAGTATCGGTCAATAGCCTTTCTTCTGCTCTTCGTTACTTCAGATATCTGTTGTCAAGGCGACGATTTTTCGAAACATGTCTCGCGGATTTCCCAGGAGCTCCCAAGCATTGGTTGTTAGGACATCTCGACAGGGTAAGTAACTGTCATCACTTTTTTGAATTACTGTCATCACGAGATTGTAAACAGAGATGGTTTTCAAGGTTGGGTGTCTAAAATCTCATCATAATGATTGACGACTTTTTTGATTTTTGTAGACTATAGACCATTTACAAATTATTTGAGACCAGAAGCGTCACAGAGACACAGAAAGCCAGTCTTTATTCCTATGCTAAAGTCGGGATCCAATTGTCGTTTATTTTACTTCCATTGTTTTATACCATTGCAACCAGCACTGTCTCCCTGTATCCCTGAACTGTATCCACTTTTCCCCTGACTTCATACAGTGTAAACCATCATTATGACCGATTTGTAAATAACACCCTATTCCCGATTTCCACTGTCCCCTCGGCCCTCCCCGTACTATCATGAAGGCTCCTAGGGCTTAGCGGACAATCTGGATGAGTGGCTTAGCCTATTCCTTGACAAAGAATTTTCGTAATCTCAAATATGACGTCAAAACAAACTCAATAATCCAAACCATTCAAGGTAATGAAAATTTGGAGTGTCTCATTGAGGTACCCGATATGGCCATTGACACAAAGCCGACCCATACTCCAATACTTTCAGAATCGAGCAAAGTGACGTCGTCCATTCTTGTTTTTAATAAGTTGATGCAATTTTTTCCATGGTCAGAGTAATAAATGTTGTAGAAATAGATCCCACTGTGTTGACTCCTCGGGATCAATAAAAACGGCTGATTTTTGTTCGTGAAGTTGGCTATTGACATCATGGCACATAGAGACTGCAATATGTTGACCACAGTGGATATATAGAAAGAATTCTATAGAATATAAATGCATGTTGTTCAGAGTAATTTAGCTAAGTTTGGGCTAGTTCTGAGGCCAACTACATGTTGCTTTGAATTACTAAAAGCTGAGTTTGGATTACTTTTAAGGCCAACTGGCGAAAAAAGGTGGTGTGTAATCAACCTAAATACCAAGGCCAGTTGGCTATATAATGACTACGATGGCTAGAAAGAATTCTTTGGATTTCTAATATAATAGTTGTTGTTAAGAATAACAAAGCCACGCTTAAACCAATGTGGAGGCTAACGTAGGAAAACAGGAGGGGTATCAATAGCCAAATACTTGAAGGCCCGTCATGCGTGCAACTATTGACACCCCAATGTCAGTATAACCTTAGAAGCCTTAAATGGCTAATGACACACGGATGTCAATAGACTCTGCCGATAAAATTACCAGGTCGCATAAACACAAAAATGACAATTTCAGAAAGGACTATCTTGAACCACCAATATGAGAAATACGAAGTGTTACCAGGTATCTGGAATGGGTAAGCGTACCCTGCTATCATGCTGAACCAGTAAAAATGGTCCAAACGTGTCAAAATCAAAAGTAATCCGGTTAATGTACTGAACCACTTTATAAGTCAAAATGATGAATGCAGGTTGTATTCCATATGATAGAATTGAATAGTAAATTACGTATATTTTTACGTACGTATATTTTTACGATTAAGATGATTTCATCAATAATTTCTCTTTTTCATAACATTGGTAGTTGACTCCCAATGAAGAAGGTATACAGAAAAGTGTTCAATGGACCACTGAGTACAAATTTGGATATCCTTTGTGGTTTGGGCCATTTGTTGGAATGTATGAATGTGCACATCCGATGACTGTTAAAGCAGTGTTATCAACAGCAGGTATGTATCTTCAGCAAAGCATGACCAAGGTATTTAAGGATCATTTATTGCTAATGTTGCATTTCTTAAGTACGTCAGTTTTTATTTTCTATCACCCCGATTAAGTATTGTTGCAATAGCTTGATCGGTTTTGTAAAAGCGGCACGGAAGAAGTTCGTTTTTGAGGATAATTGAGTCTTGTTCGAAACAATTACCTGTAGGCAAGTTACGCTACGCTAGTCAGAAGGCTCAACGCACATATACAGTTGAAATTCACAATTGCATGCTAATATACTCAACAGCCTTGCTGTAAGGCGCTTAGCTATACATATACATCGCATTTGCTTCATTTGCGACAATATTTATAATATTTGGCCAAACCCGACCGAACAGTGTTAAAACCTTCAAACGGAAATATTTAATCGCGCTTGTCCAATCTATTAATTCCTATATTTTCGTAGTACTTTTGCTTTAGGTATATTTTGGGGAATGTCATCTATCATGATTCTGTTGTGTATGGGCGTTTCTTATCAATCTCTCATAAACGGATACGTATGTGTCCACGTCTGTCAAAACATTGCTTGCAATGGCAGATGTACACTTGAATATACTGGTAGTTGACTTTAAATATTTGCACTTCACTTGCTGTTTGAAAAACTGAATATGAGCAAGCATTGCAATACGCCCAAGAGAGTTTGGTTTTACCACTGAGATTATGGCGAAACGTTAAGCCGATAAAGGCAGTATATGGAACTTATAAAATTTTGCTTGAAAAATGCTTTATGAAACTTTCAACAATTTTCTTTCAAAATCAAGAACAATCAGGGATCATTGAGCAAAACTTTGTACAACAAAAATAAATTGTCTGTCATTTACCAATACTTGAAATTCAAAATGGCCGCCACCTCTGTGTTATCTCTATGGGGGAAAAATACAATTTTCGATTGTCAAAACGCTAGGATGGTGAGATTATTTCTTACTTCAAGAGCCTCTCAATGAGCCCTCACAAGTAATGAGTTAGTATTGTAATAACGTGAAAGTCTGAATATCCCGGATGCGCATTTTACCTTAATACTTGACTTTTTCACAACAGAACCAAAAGATGAATGGGGTTATGGCTTTGTAAAACCCTGGCTAGGAGATGGGCTGCTCCTTAGCACCGGACCAAAGTGGATGAGAAATAGGAAGCTTTTGACACCTGGATTCCACTTTGAAATTCTCAAGCCATATGCTAAAATATTCAAAGAATGTGCTGACGTCTTAGTGGTGAGTTTTTTTTTATTGAGGTTATAAATGGCAAGCGAAGGTATTGGGATGAAAATAAGCATATTTCGGTAAAATAATCATGATTGGTATAAAGGTCTTATTTCCGCAACTAAATACTAGAGCGTACTGTTTTTAATCTCATTATATTATGATACAGTTATACAAGTTGACAATGTTGTTTCGGACGCGAAGTTGGGACGAGGCATCTAGGGCCTGCTTAATACAAACTCCAAAAGAACGTGTCAGTACATGTCACACGAATGTACAGTTGCTAGCTGTAGCGGAGTAAACTTTTACAATCAAAATGCCTCAAGCTATATACATGATAGCTAGCGTGTTTACCTCTCAAGCTTAAAGTTCAAAACCCTCTGAATTGAATTCTTTTCCTCTGTTACTGCTGTTGACCGCCTGACTGAAATACTAGTATAGCCAATCTCAAAAGTTTCTTTTTGACGTTTCAGGATAAATGGTCAACCCAGTGTACTGAAGGATCAATGGAAATGTTTCATCCCATTAGTTTGATGACCCTTGATAGCCTAATGAAGTGTATATTCAGTCTGAATGTGAAATGTCAGACTGCAAAGTACGTTTACCTGTTTATCCATGCATGGATCATATTAGTTATATATGCATGCGTATATATATATATATATATATATATATATATATATATATATATATATATATATATATATATATATATATATATATATATATATATATATATATGTATGTATGTATGTATGTATGTATGTATGTATGTATGTATGTATGTATGTATGTATGTATGTATGTATGTATGTATGTATCCACACATGTACATATGTATGTACGAATGCACGCAAGGATGCACAAATACACATACGTACTACATATGTATGTGTATGGATGCATGCATACATGTATGTATCTATGTTTGATTCTTTTTGGTACACATATGCAAGTCACACCAATGTTTATAATATTTTATCAATATCACAGGATAGTAAGCTGTAGATCACAGTCAATGCTTTACCTCCATGGCTTTGTATCACAACGGTTATATTGTTAAGCCGGTATTATAAGTCGTTTGACCGAAATAATTTCAATTTATGTTGTAGAAGTTACACTTGTCAATTTGTTCTCTCACAGGGATTCTCATCCATACATCAAGGATGTCTATGACATAGCCAATCTAACAATAGCACGGATGTTCAATCTGTTTCATCACACTGACATAATCTACAAATATTCCTCAAATGGGAGACATTTTTACAGGGCACTCCATTCACTTCATAGCCAATCAATGGCAGTGATCGACAAGCGAAGGAAAGCTTTGGAGATTGAACAGCAAGGTGGACAGATTCAAAAACGAAAATACATTGATTTTCTGGACATACTCCTGTCAGCCAAGGTTAGTAACACAGCATTTCAGTAGACAAGAGTTTACTGAAGGGAATCTGTACCTTTTTAGCCCTGTCTATGAAGAGAATTGCTTGTATTACTACCCCAAGGGATTATCAAAGAGTATGACAGCTCACGATCATTGATATATACAATTTACATGCAGGTTACTGTTATGCCATTCTTTTTTAAAGAACTTTCCGAACTGCAAAAAAAACATTAATAAGAAGTACTGAAATAAATTTCATTTATTCTTCATTATAAACTTCGTAGTAACCTTTATACGAAAAGTATCTAAAATTTGTTTTTCTTTCCCAATGCTACAAGAAATTCATTGTGAATTGAGAAAGTCGAAATAAGACAAAAGTCCGACACACTAAACTGCAACTGCAGCACTCACCTTTACCTCTCGATAGCTTTCAGAGGTATCGAGATAGCGATTTTGCCAATAAAGGATTTTATAAAATGATAAAATGTGCGTTTCAAGGTAGTATACGTGCCCGAAAGTGAAAGGCTTAAACGTTTTCTCAAACGTCTCTCAAAGGAGGTTGTAACCATTTTCCTTTTAATCAAAAATAAACATCACGGTTCATTGTGCAAAGTTTGGTTCTAGAGAAACAAATTACCAAAAATGTACCGATATTTGAAATTCAAAATGGTCGCCATCAGCTTGTAAAACTCATGGAAAAAATTCCAATTTGCACAAAAATGTATTGCTAAAAATTTTATTTACTCAAAGAGCTTCAATATGATCTCTAAAGGATGATAGGTCGATCAGAAAGGTACAGTAAAAGTTTGAGATTCTGCGTATCTGTCCCTGAGGCACATCCTACCTAATAAGATTTTGCTTTCTTCAGGATGAAGATGGCAAAGGTCTCACAGATCAGGAAATCCGTGACGAAGTGGATACATTTATGTTTGAAGGACATGACACCACAGCCAGTGCAATTTCATGGTGCCTGTACAACCTTGCTAAAAACCCAGAACACCAAAAGAAATGTCAGGATGAAATTGACAACTTCTTTGCCAAAAAAGGAAACACTGACATTGAATGGTTGGTAGATTCTTATATCCATTGATTTCCTTTCTTTCATCCGTTAACTTTCCTTTGTTGATTTACAAGTAAGTTACTTCGAGTCAACTGAAACGCAGTGCGGACATGCTTACGATAATATCAATGTTGAAAGTCTCCTACAGTAAGAATCATAAAATTGCCTATTTGCTCACTTATTTTCGTGACCGGAGAGCTGTTTTATTGATAAATTGGAGGCACTTTTCTCGGTCATAGTGCGTCGGTATTGTTTCAATTATAGTTCAGTACGGGAAGATCACTGTACAGTTATGACATTTAAAGGGGGGAATAGAATTGTTACTTTGGTTGGAAGAATGGCTCTCTTAGTGGTATGGTGAC
Organism: Ptychodera flava; assembly: GCF_041260155.1. Taxonomy (NCBI): domain Eukaryota; kingdom Metazoa; phylum Hemichordata; class Enteropneusta; family Ptychoderidae; genus Ptychodera; species Ptychodera flava. The sequence goes on from NC_091929.1 coordinate 9,806,463, forward strand.
TTAAAATTTAACATCAACCCTTGGACAATGACAATTGGCATTTAGGAAAATGGTTGGTTACAAAAATTAGGTGTCACTTTGCATTGAATTCAACTGTAGGAGTCAAATCGACAAGTTGATGATCTCTGATGGCGTGGAAGTCATTAAAATTATCAATTCGTTAATGGCAGCACTTGTGCATTAACATGTGCTGTACTATATCTTAAAGCCAAAACAAGGGACTATTTGCCTGAGGGTAGGTGACCATTTTTGCGATGTCAGGAGGGCTAATGGCCTCCTGGCTCGAGGGTATATAATCAATAGTTTGGACTATCATGTTTTTATTACATGCCTTTCATACATAGTTTTCACTGCAAATGCTTGGGTTTATTTGCGAATGGCAATCATATGCTTTATTTTCATGTTAGACGAAAATCCGTTAAAAATATAATTAATTTTCAGCGTCAAATGGCGCATTGGTAAATTTAAAGGACCAGTGATGCTACATTATGATGATATTTTCATTGTTATTTCTTTTAATGTCAACCATAATTTCTTGTTCCACACCTCAAAGCATGTTGATATACAGAGTATTCAGCTTGTAAACTGAGCCTGTAAATGTGTAGAAGTACATTATTATTGTTGACATGTGAATTGCGGGCCGGACAAGAATTCAAATGTAAACAAAAGAGTACATTTTACACATATAGACCGCATGTTGACAAGCTAAATAGTGGGTGTTTTAACATTCTTGTGGGAGCACCGTTAGAATAAGAACTTTATTGACAAACGAAATAAAAATAATGAAAAAAAATCATCAATAGTTAGCATTTTCTTGCCCTTTAAATCACTATTATGTGGTTTATCGATTTTTTATACATAGTTTTCTAAACACCGGATTTCCTATGCAAGACATGTAATTTAAACATTTTTAAATCCCAAAATTGTGAAGTTGACAATAGTTCCGAGTAACGACTTCGGTTATGGAGCATGCGACATTCGATGTATGAGCCTTGTAATACCACAGCGACCCAATAAGTTCTGAGTTTTTCACACTGTTTTCTCTATCATTTTCTCTTCTTTCTTCATGCTCTGAATGATCGGAATAAATAAAATAAATGGTTTATATAACCTAACCTAGCCTCTGTGACTCTTTATTTATTTTACACTCCATTACAAGGACGTATATCTCTCATACACACATGCTGTAATTAATTAGTCAACACAACTAATTATGCTAATCCGTGGACTTATCAGAGGTTGGACAACATCGGAAAGATAGTGATGTTAATGAAAAAGGAGTTTTAGTAACCATTCCTATCTTTCGCGATGTTGACCAACCCGTAAAATCCCTGATAAGTCCACGGATTAGCATAATTAGTTGTGTTGACTAATTAATTACAGCATGTGTGTATGAGAGATTTACGTCCTTGTAATGGAGTGTAAAATAAATAAAGAGTCACAGAGGCTAGGTTAGGTTATATAAACCATTTATTTTATTTATTCCGATCATTCAGAGCATGAAGAAAGAAGAGAAAATGATAGAGAAAACAGTGTGAAAAACTCAGAACTTATTGGGTCGCTGTGGTAATACCAGAAGTTATAGCATTAATAAAGTTTTGCAAATTACTTCTACAGGGATGATCTGAACAGTGTTCCATATTTAACTCTTTGTATCAAGGAAAGCTTTAGGATTACTCCGCCAGTGCCAACAATATCAAGGAAGATAACCAAGCGAGTCGATCTACCCGATGGAAGAGCATTCTTACCAGGCAAGTATTTTTGAGATATTGATACCAACAATTGCTTCTGCTTCTTTCTTATTCTTGGCCGTACTTCGTCACACATGCAATACCGTTCAAGGATATACACTCCTTTCGTACAACTTGTCTCAGTTGTCTGGTCGAATTGGAGTTCACCAGCTACACTGACGCTCTTACAAAAGACATGAATGTATAGCTAGGCCGATCATGAGAAACAAAGCCACGATATGCAGATCTGCTAAAAGCACTTTAGTTTGGCAAATTAATTTTTGCCATAGGGCATTCAGTTTATTTTTTGCCATAGGGCATTCAGTTTCTTGTTAGGGCTGTAATATACGGTTTTGCACGAATATCACACAATTTTAGAATGTTTTGTTACACCTAACTCATTCAGCGTGCACTGCCATTGGTTAAACACGACTCACGTGACATGTGAAAGAACGTGATGATGCCCTCTGCGAAGTTGATGATGCCCTCTGCGTTTGATATTACGTGGATGACGTCATTTTACTTACTGCGCATCCTTTCTGAGCATAACAAATTGTCGTTCGCTTGTAGTTGCTACTATCGCTGCAAAACGTCATGCAGAGCTGTCACCGGCACAGTTAGATGATATTTTGATGCAAGTAAACAGCAAACGAACGAACGAAAATGGCAACAGCGAATGCACTTTCTGTGTTCAGCGACTATGAAAGCAACAAATTTGGATACGCCACCAAGGAGATCGGCAAACTTTCAGCGGCAACCCTTGACTCGGCACTGACAACATTGTACGCTGAGGTCTGGACTCAGAAAGGCGAACTGTAATCGAAGAAGTCTTTGTGTTTTTGTGTCTTTGCATGTTTGCTTGTTCGGTGTGATAAATATAATAACACATGAGAGCTAGGGCAATATCACGATTTTTTGCCTGCCCTCGGGCTGGTGGTCATGATCGAAATACTGATGATGTCCTCGCCTACGGCTCGGGCATCATCATTATTTCGATCATGACCACCATCCCTTGGGAAGGCAATAAATCGGGATATATCCCTCGCTCTCATGTGTTATTATTTAAATAAGACCCTACACTGGGCAAAACTCTTGATATAAACATAAATAATAGCCTTAAACTACAAACTCGCATATTTCTTCACATTTTGATTAA